>NC_057795.1:23867697-23868241 GCF_018294505.1 Triticum aestivum
AGGGTCATAATCTCTGTCGAGGCCGGCAAGCACGTAGTCCACCATCTCTGGGTCCGATACGGGGCGACCTGCCGCCGCGAGCTCATCCCCCAGGTTCTTCATCCTGGAGATGTAGGCGCTACTGGACATAGATCCCTTCTTTGTATTGGTGATGGCGATCCGTAGGTTGGTGATGCGCGACTGGGACTGCGAGGCGAACTGGGTGGTGATGGCAGTCCAGAGATCGAACGTCGTCTCCTTGCTCGCAACTTGGGCGAGGATCTCCATTGACAGAGAATTCAGGAGGTGGCTTAGGACTTGCTGGTCCTTTGATATCCACTGCACATACAGAGGATTGGGTGCTGCGGAGGTAGTTTTGTCCGCCTGCTGCTGCTGCACCGTCTTCGGTGGCGC
Organism: Triticum aestivum; assembly: GCF_018294505.1. Classification (NCBI taxonomy): domain Eukaryota; kingdom Viridiplantae; phylum Streptophyta; class Magnoliopsida; order Poales; family Poaceae; genus Triticum; species Triticum aestivum. The sequence goes on from NC_057795.1 coordinate 23,868,091, forward strand.
TGCATCTGATCCATCCAGGAGGCCGGTGACCTCCGCTCCTCGCAGGCCCGGCATGACCTGTGCCTTCCATAGGATGAAGTTGGTATTGGTGAGCTTCTCAGATGGGAGATCACCAAGGTTGAGCGAGATGGTGGATGAGGATGACATGGCG
>NC_057795.1:23868699-23872522 GCF_018294505.1 Triticum aestivum
ATGGATTCACACATGCGATAACTACAAGATTGCAACTAAAAATGCAGTTTACATAGTAGCTACTTCGAAGAGTAGAGGGGTTTGAGTCCTTTTGCCAGCTTGCTTCTTTACTCCTTGAACTTTATAGTGTGTTCTTGCTCCTTGGGAATCAACCAAGGCAGCTGACTTGTGAAGCTTTTGATATACTTAATGGGTGGACCTGGGTAAGGCCTTTGAAACCACTGACGTTTTCTCTTTGGCCTACTTCCTTGCTGTAATTGCCCTAACGAAAGAGATAGTACATAATATAACCACATAAGAGCTTGGAAATCAATAAAACTACATTATATGTAGCGTAGTGAAAACCACCTGAAGACAGACGTGTGTATAGGGGTTAATTCAAGAGTAAAATGGAGGGTGGAAACATGAGAGCACATCATTAATAGGTCATGTCCTCAAAAGCTACTGAACAAGCCTCTATTCCTCCTCCAAGAAAGAAAGCTAGGGTTTCTGCCTCTCGCCGGCGCCGCCGCAGGTCCGCCTCGTCTCCGGTGGCCCTAGGGCCATGGGGGCGCGGTGGATCCTGCCAAGGGCCGGCGGGAGGGCTCCGTTTTCAGTCGTTTTTTCCTGTCTTGTTAGGGTTTGTATCATGCTCAGGAAGGCGAGACGGCGGCGGCTCCCTGAAGATGGAATAAAGGTCTCCCCGCCTAGCCCCCGTTCCGGCGGTGCATCTAGCATCGTTGGTGGGCGTGTGAAGGTGTGTCTCTGGTGGATCTATCTTTGGTGGATTTGCTTGGATCTCGTCGTTGTTCGTCTACGTTCGTGTGTCTTCGGGTTGAATCCGTCCAACCTACGTTATTCTTCATTGGCGGCGGTTGCTGTTCTGGTGCGCTGGTCCTATGGGGCTTTAGCACGACGACTTCCTGATTGTCTACTACAACAAGTTGTGCCCGACTCCGGCGATGGAGGGGTGATGACGGCGGCGCGCCTTCGGCTCGCTTCAGTGCTTGTAGTCGTCGCTAGGTGGTCTACGGATCTGGACGTAGTTTTTATTTCTGGTGTTCTTTGTACTGCCATGATTGGAGATGAATAGATTGGAAGTTTTTTCAAAAAAAACAACAACCAAAAGACTTGTTTAGATTGAGCTTCTCTGAATTAGTAGACATATATAGGGCTAAGACAAATGCTCAGTTCGACCAGATCTTGACCCTGGGCCAGTTGTTGCCCGGAATCGTGGCTCTGTCCAACCTCGCCCCACAAACGGCTGTGCGATTGCACGACCACCAGTGACATCTCCCTTCTTCCGTCTCCCGGCAGCTTGACGATGAATCGATGGTACTGTACTGGGATAGAGGAAGGTAGGATGCCGAGTCGGATCCTGGGAGGCAGACGCTTGAGGGGAGAATCGGCAGCGATGCTCAGAGTGAGGACGCCGGGAAAACGGGCTCGGCAAGGGCAATCAACGGAGGTGCAAAAGGCGACGTGGGTCTGGGAATAGGGCCTCTTGTCCTCCATGTCTCCGATGGCATGGACATGAGGCGAGTACTTGGCGTGGCGCCGCGATGTTCCTTCACCGTGGTGCTTCAACTTTGGCTCTGCGGAGGCTGGTGACCTTGGGGCGTGGTGCGAGCTAGATGTAGGGAGAGTGGTTTGGAGGGAGAAAGAAGCAGCGTGGGCGGTGAGATGCACCGTGGCAGGGAGGAGTGGCAGACTTGAAACCCTATCTGGGTCGAGACGAGAAGGGGAACGATGTGGGTGAGAGGGCCCCGGTTTTCAGGGATAAACCGCTGGGGGAGATGTACCATCTTTTTTTTCTAAAATGGAACACACCGATTCCATAAATTAACCTGTCTGGGCGCGAACCAACCTGTGGTTGAGATGGTTAGGTGGACAATGGTATCCCCAACCCATCAGGGTTCAAATCTTGTTGCTCGCGTTATTCCTGAGTTAATTTCAGGATTTCTGGCGACGTGCTTTCGGTGGGAGGATACATTTACGTCCACGAGGCGCCTACGGTGGCTTCGTAAATCTCAAGATGATATAACGACTCAGTCTATCGAAGGTGCTTATAAAGATATGTGTACGTGTGTGTTCATAGGGGTGAGTGCCTCATTGATAAGCACAATAGGCCTGGGCGGGCACCTTGGGGTCGGCCGTGGATGAGCACAATAGGCTAGGGCGGGCACCTTGGGGTCGGCCGTGGTAGGGAGATATGCTGGAGCACCTTGGGCAAGAAGGAGCGGCCACCTTATGACCACGAAATCTTCATCGCTGTGATAGTCGACATTGGTGGGCGAAACCATGGCTCGTAGGACCATTGCCAACACAAGCTTTGGCACGCACACAACTTGTGCCATTTTTCTGTATTTCTTCTCGCTAGATGCAACTGGTTAGGGCATGTACAATGGTTGATAAAATAGTCTTATCTTAAGTCTTGCATGTAATTTAGATATGACAAAAAAGAGTCTACAATGAGTCATCTCTTAGCCTTATCTTCAATAACTAGTCATTCCTAAAAATGTGGTGAGACATATTGTGTTAAAAGATCATCTCTTGTATTCTCTTAAATAAGAGAAGACAAGCCTTTTCTTATGAGTTCTTTCTCCTCCACCTCATCATTTATCCTACATGACACTCCTAAGATAGCATCATTGTACATGCCCTTACAAGTGCTTTTAAACAGAAACATGCACACACGGCCAAGCCACACACCGGCTTGATCCGTATTTCACTCTCCACTAGCTCCATGCACGCACGTCCAGCACCAACAGGCCGAACCTCCCGCAACGGCCACACGGCTCGGCCATTTTGTTTACATGCATGTAGTTAGACGCTAGCTGGCTCTATCTTCGACCATCAGTACTTGCCTATGTAGGCCACCTCTTCACTACGTGCACTAAGAGCATCTCCAGTCGCGCCCCTAACAGGCCTCCCAAGGTAATTTTTTAGTGCCGATGGTCGAAAATCTGCCCAGTCGCGCCCCCAGGATCTCGTTTAGCGTCGGTTTTGGCGAAATCTAGCCGGCGATCCCGCCCCGAACCCAAACGGCCTGGTGTCGCCTGAGCGCGCCGGCACAAGCGAAAAGCGGCGTGGGCCCGTTCTGTCGGCGACTAGAAGCCGACTGGAAGCCCTTTTCCCGCCGTTTCCTCCTGCACTCACCCCTCTCTTCTCCATTCCTCCCACCAATCCCCCGCCTCCTCCCTGCCGTTCCGCCGGCCATGCCGCCGAAGAAGTACATGATACCGCGCGCCGCGGTGGATCCCACCGCCGCCGCCGCCCAGCCGAAGCAAAGGAAGCCGAGGGCTCCACTCTCCAAGCCACCCGGCATGACCAATGCCGAGTGGATGGCGGATGTGGAGCGCCGGGAGGCCGTTACCGCCGACAGGCGCAACAGGGCCAAGAAGGCGAGGGAAAAAGGGGCGTACGCTGCAGTGGCGGCAGCGGCGGGGCGTGCCGCCGAATAGGCGGAGGTGGCACACGCAGCGATGGCAAATCCACCCGGTGGGCACTCGTACGCGGCCTGGAGCCAGCAGAGCGTCGGCTCTCCAGCCGGGTTCTCGTCATCGCCGCACCCATGGAGCACGCCGTCGCCGGGCTATGCCGATGGGGACGCTCACAGTGGTTTCAACCCCAACATCACGTTCCCCCACGGGCGCCCTGCCCAACGCACACCCTCGCCAGCGTTCGCCGGCCTGCAGTACCCGCCTTACACGTACTCGCCACCGGACTACGCAGCCTCACCGATGCCCCCTCTTCGCTGCGGCCTGTACTCACAAGCCTCGTCCACGTCGCATCTCGGCGACACTGACACGACGGAGGCCGACCTGGACAACATCATCGCAGC
>NC_057795.1:23875449-23882038 GCF_018294505.1 Triticum aestivum
GGCGCACGAACGCCACTTCCTAAGCACGAACTCAGCACAACACCCCGCCATTACAATGATCACCGCAGCTGCCTTTATACCCGGGCAACGCTGGGCTCCAACCCACTCGCACTTGCCCACTCGCGCGCTCCGATCGGCCCGCTCTGCATGCCCTGCGACGCGCTCCGCGCGCGCGCCCTGCGCCGAGCCCTCAACGATCATGCGCTCCCGCTGCGCTCGGATCACATCCTCACCTAATCTACACACACCCGCGCGGCGTTCACCTGCATGGACACGCCCATGCACCGCACGCACACCTACACGCACGCACACACCCGACTCGCCGCGGACCCGACACGCCCTGCACACTTGACGCGCGCCCATACACGCGCCTGGTGTGTCGAACTCATCGCCGCGGATTATTGCACCCAACGCTCGCGCCCTAAGCCGCGGCTCAGAGCAGGCCGTTGTCCTCGACGTCCCCGTCGACCAACAGGGCACGCTCTTTCGCCGGCTCCTTGCGCAGCAGTGGGCACTCCCTCTTAAAATGACCGCGCTCGCCGCATTTGTAGCAGCGGCCGCGCCGGTTTCCGCCGAAGCCCGTCACCTGCCTCCGCACGTCGTCGTCGCACCGCTCACCACCGTGCTACCGATCCCGAGCTCGTCGTTACGCCGTTGTGTACATGAGCGCCCCGTCCGCCAGCTCGCCGCCTGCCTGCCCGCGTCGCCAGAGCCGCTCGTCGAACGCCTTCAGGCGACCCAAGGCCTCCTCGAACGCCATCGTGCTCACATCACAGAACTGCTCGATCCTGGCCACCGCCCCGTACAGACGGTCCGGCACCGAATCGAGCAACTTCTTCATGAGTGCGGCGTCCTCCAACGTCGAGCCCAGCCCCGCGAACCGCGCCGTCATTGCTCCGAGCTTGCCGGCGAAGCTGTCCAGTGTGTCGCCGCCCGCCATGTGCAGGAGCTCGAACTCCGCTCGCAGCGTACCCAGCCGCGCCGCCAGCACGCGATCCGCGCCGACGAAGCGTCTTGAGGCTGGCCCAAATCTCTGCCGCAGTCTTCTTCCCGCCCACCTGCAGCAGAAGTTCGTCGGCGAGTGCCCGGAGCAGGTAAGCCCGCGCTGGCTTATCCTTCTTTAAGATCACCGCAGACGCGACGTCCTCCGATGGCACCACCGCCTCCCACAGCCCGGCTGCGTCCAGGTCGGCCTCCACCTTGATGGCCCAGGTGGTGTAATTCTCCCCCGTCAGCACGGGCGCCGGATGCGACACCGAAGTGCCCGCGGCGCCACCGTACGGGACGATCGACATCGCCTGCGAGCTCCCTCCTCCACGTGGCTGTGATGCCAAATGTTGGAACCGCCAGCCTCTCGCCTCACTCCTCCTAGCTCTCTCAGACGCTGTGGCACGAACCAACAAAGAAGAAGATCAGAGGAAGAAGAAGGACACGGGGACACGGTGGATTTTCCGGCGCACGAACGCCACTTCCTGAGCACGAACTCAGCACAACACCCCGCCATTACAATGATCACCGCAACCGCCTTTATACCCGGGCAACGCTGGGCTCCAACCCACTCGCACCTGCCCACTCGCGCGCTCCGATCGGCCCGCTCTGCACGCCCCGCGACGCGCTCCACGCGCGCGCCCTGCGCCGAGCCCTCAACAATCACGTGCTCCCGCTGCGCTCGGATCATATCCTGACCTAGTCTACACACACACCCGCACGGCGTTCACCTGCATGGACACGCCCATGCACCGCACGCACACACCCGACTCGCCGCGGACCCGACGCGCCCTGCACGCGCCCGGTGTGTCGAACTCGTCGCCGCGGCTTATTGCACCCAACATGTATCCCAACGAGTACATGCACTGCGGCAACAATCACGACAGTGGGGTAGCGGCCAACGGCGACGACAGCGGCGGGGAGGCAGGGCCGAGGAGACGTAGATTCCTGAGCGTGTCCGCCATGGTGGCCATCGGCGCGGCGCTGTGCATTATCCTCGGGGTCGTCGTGATCGCCCTGCAGAACGTGTCGGCGCGGCGGCAGAGGTGTGGCGGAAGCGGCTCCGCGGATGGGCTGTTTCAGGCGAAGGTGCTGGAGCTGGAGAGCAGCGTGGTGTCCGGCAGCTCGACCAAGTTGAGCAAGCTGGCCGCACCGGAATCCAAGATGGAGGTCCACTCTGGAGCAGGTCCAACGCGGGTGGCCGCGACACGGACAGCAAAGTTCCGATGGTCTCTAGCTCCGGTGCGGTTAGGGGCTGCTACTCCGCTTTATTGGGACGTGGTGGTGGACTCCTCCGGGCTCTTGCTGCCATGCCATCCTCGGTTTTTTTAAGCATCGGTACAGACATAAGCGCTCATATACACGGGCATACACTCATCCCTCTGAATGCACACACGCACACCCTACCCCTATGAGTAACCCTGGTGGGTTGGGGATACCACTGTCCATCTAACCAACTCAACCACACGTTGATTCGCCCATGCCATCCTCGTTAGAGCATCTCCGACAAACGTGCAATCGCATGGCGCGCTAAATATTTTTACAGCATTGAAATAGTTTTTTTTGCACGCAGCTGGGCACTGGCTTCAACGGACGCTGTAAAAGATGTAAAAGATGACGCGCGAGCAGCTCCAGCGGGGGAGCTAAATTTACAGCACGCGCCCAGCACAAACAATTCAGAATAAAACAAAAAGATCAAAACACATAAAAAATAAATTAACAATAAATAGTTCACTTTATTACAACTGAAACAAATAGTTTATCTTCCAATTGAACAAACAGTTCAAATATACAACGTCAAACTAGTTTGTCGGCCATTCCATGCCCATCACTCCTCGGTTAGATCATTTTGAAGATCATTATGCGTTTCGTCACAACGAATGACATGATAGGAGGCAACAAATCGGGCCACCATGGTAGCCCTCCTCCGCACTTGCACGGGATGTCCCATACTAAGAATAGTCTAAATCTTGCCCACGCTCATTCTCGATGATCATGTTGCGCATGATCACACAAACGTTTATGATGTACCAAAGGATCTTTTGATCCCAAAATTTACCCGGTCCTCTTACAATAGCAAATTAGACTTGCAAAATCCCGAAAGCTCTCTCCACTTCTTTCCTAGCCGCCGCCTGAGCATTGTGAAAATCAAGATTTTTCTTACCTTCCGGTTTTTTCAACGGCTTCACAATTGTTTGCCACTTTGGGTAGATGTCATCTGCAAGAGAGTAGCCATAGTTGTATGTATGACCATTTGCTACAAACTCCACCGGTGTAGTTTCACCATTTGCAATCTCATTCATGGGCAGTGACCGATTAAGAACGTTGATGTCATTCGAAGATTCAGGTATTCCAAAAGAAGCATGCCAAATCCAAGTCTCATGGCCGGCCACTGCTTCAAGGATTATAGCGGAACCCTTTTTTGGCCGTGGAATTGTCCATCCCATGACTTAGCACAGTTCTTCCAACTCTAATGCATGCAATCTATTGAGCCAAGCATACCTGGGAACCCGCGAGCTTTGTTCATCTCCAAAAGCCTTGTGGTGTCTTCGGCATTGGGAGCTCTCAAATATTCCGGACCTAACACTTGCACAATTTCGACTGCGAAGCGCTTGACACACATGATGGCTTGACTCTCACCCATGGCAAGTGGTCATCAACTAGATGTGCCGGAATACCGTATGCCAACATACGCAAAGCGGCTGTTACCTTTTGAAAGGTGCTACGCCCGAGTTCTCCGGCGGCATTCCTCCTTTGCTGAAAAATCAATCATGGCTCGCCAGTTTCTCTGCAATGCGTTTGAACAACTCAATGCTCAGCATAAAACGACGCCGAAAGTAGGACTCACGGTATGTGGCATTCTTCACAAAATAGTTCCTCATCAATCTCATGTGGGCATCGATCTTATCCCTCCAAAATTTCTGACGACCCATAACCGAACCACCGTGCTTCAACTTTTTATTGACGTGCATAGCTAGGATCATTGCGAGGTCCTCCTCCTCTTGAATATCAAATTCTTCGCGGAAGAATCGTAGGACGAACTCATGTACAATACTAAATTTAAACTAGCACTAGTAGAAAAAGGGTCAAATGTGAGACACATTAGTGTCGGTTTGATTTTGAGCCGGCACTAATATTTCCATTAGTGCCGGTTCCAAGGGCTAGCCGGCCGCTCTCATTAGTACCGGTTCATGGCGAACCTTTAGCACCGGTTCGTGCCACGAACCGGTACTAAAGAGGGTGGTGGCAGGATGTTGCCAGTCTGGGCCCCTCCAGCCCCTTTCGTACCGGTTCGTGGGACGAACCAGTACTAAAGGTCGTCGTACATAAACCCTTCGTCCACCCGAGCTCGCTCTATTCTTCCTCTTTCCCCTCTCTTCCTCTATTCTTCCCCTCTCTTCCTCGAGCTCATTAGACATTTTGCCCAAAATTTGTCAACATTTGAAGGCCTCCATCCATTCAAATGATCACAAAGGTTAGCAACTTTGTCCTTTCATCTCTCATTGCTAGATTAGCTCTTGCAATGCTTTGTATAGTGATTAATTTGTGAGTTTAGTAATTTGGGAGGAATTATATGTGCTAGTATTTGATTTATATGCAATTTGAAGTGAAAAATAACACTTAGTTTGCATATGTAGGTGTGGTTTACTTAGTGCCTTCTAAATCTCCGTCATAACCACCGTCGATCACCCGCACCGTCCCGTCGCCGGCACCACCTTGTGGTGAGGCTCTTGTTCATGAATGTTTTACATTGCCAAATTGATGTTTGTGTGATTTTGATATATAGTAACTCGTATAATTATCTTACCCGTACGTTGTTTGTTATACATAGTGCCATGGTTTTGATATCCGTCCCCGTCGGCCCTCGTCCTTGTTATGATTCGGATGTGGTATATTCTCTTTTAAAACTAGTTGTTGCATTTCGTGTTTATGACAAATTATGCCCGTCAAGTTGACATAGATATTTTTATCTAGGATGTATGTGAACCGGAAATTCTAATCGACCCTATTGTCGAGAGGTTAAGTTTAGTTGAAAGAGAAAATGAGTATTTGAAAGAAAAATTGAAAAGATTTGAGGGGGAGAAGATGGAATTGGAGTTGCATGTTGCCGATGTCGTTAATGATCACAAGATCAAGATGAAGAAAATGCGGTTGAAGATTAGAAAGATTAGAAAATATGCCATTGATAGTGTGGCTTGGTATCATTATGTTGTTGGATCAATTGTTACCTTAGTTGCGATCTTGATGCATTTGTTGTTGCATTTAAATTCTTTAGCTAGAGAGTTATTTGTATGTTGCATTTAATTAAGTGTTGTATATGAACTTTATGTATGAACTCGCCCGCCGTTTCTCGCCTGTTCGTCTCTGCCGCGCCCTCGACGCCGCCCACCGTCGCCCTCGCCCTCGACGCCGCCCGCTGTCGCCCTCGCCCACCGCGCGCGCGCCGCCGGCCGGCCTCGGTACTGCCGCCTCGCTCGCCCGCCCTCAACCCCCCGCGACCTTCCTTCCTCTCCGATCATTCCTTCCCAGTCACCGCCGCCGCCCTCCCCGTCCGTGGCCGCCGCTGGTCGGGGACAGCATGACCCTCTCCGCCGGCGACGTGCCGACCATGTACACGGTGCTCGCCAACTCGCTCAGCGTCGACGAGGCGACGCGGTAGCACCCCGCGGAGTCGGCCCTCGCGCAGTGCGAACGCCGCCCCGGGTAGATGAGCAAAATCAGGACCGGGCCGGCCTTGAACGCGTAGTTGTTTTCAAGATCCTAAAAAAAGTTGTAGCCTTGACGAATGGATAGTTGGCTACAGCCGGCAAAAAAAATTGAAAACACAAACAATTTTCTGAAACTCCGGAACAAAATTTGAAAACACGAACAAATTTGTGAAAATCGAACATTTTTTGAAAATATGAACATTTTTGAAAAATAGAACATTTTTTAAAAGGAGAACATTTTTTAAAAAGAAAAAGAAAAAGAACAATGTTGTGGCGCGGTTGGCATCGGAAATGGATGTGATGAAGAAAACCATGAGTGTACTAGTAGCCGAAAGAGATGCAGCTCGGGTGCAGCATGAAGATCATCCAGCGGATCTCGGAAGCCAGCAGCGGAGAAGCAGCGTGGCTTCCACGGAGGCCCCACCGGCTAGTGCAGATGCACCGACGATCGAAATTACTGCACCGGAGCCTCTGGTGGTCGAAATTACTGCACCGGAGCCTCTGGTGGTCGAAATTACTTCACCGGAGCCTCCTCGCTACCCCGTGGACGATATAAAGGAGATGAAAGAATGTCATCTGTATTATCCTATCGGGAACATGTCCATGAAGGTAGCCATCGGCAGTGCTTTACCATGTTTACTTGGAGCACTCCACCACAACAACCCCATTCAAGATGGCTATGCTCGTGTCACGGTGGAGGACATAGTCCAAGGGTTTGAGGACCTGGAGATTGACATTGCTACACCTGAAGGGGAGAAAAGACTTGGAGATGTCAAGCGCCATTTCATTCTATGGCAAAAGAAGTTTATCAAGTTTCCAGGCGAGGCGCCAAGGACAACAAGTCCACCCCCCTACGGTGGTGGTGGTGGCGGTGGCGGTGGTGGTGGTGGTGG
>NC_057795.1:23885351-23911144 GCF_018294505.1 Triticum aestivum
ATGCATGTTTCCGGTTGGTTGACAATATCTATGTGTTTAATTCGGTGTGGTTGTGCAGGCGATGATGGCAAAGGAAAGAATTTCAACTTGTTCGTTTCCAGGAGAGACATCATCGACCACATGACATTTTATATGTTTCAGTCTCTCAGGTCCAATACTATACTCGTGGCCTCCATAAAACCTATATTTACTGATTCCGCTTGTTGGAAAGCCATAATGAAAGTAAAAGATGTACACATGGCTGGTACAAAACTGGTGCTGAATAATGGTAATTATATCGGCTTATGGGAAGATCCATGGTTAAATAATATGACTTTGGAGAATCATTTCCCTATTTTATTTGATATTTGTCAGAATCAAGGTTGTACTATTTCTGAATTTGCATCATCTGATTATCAGTTAAAATTTCGTCATAGGTTGTGTGATGATAATTTGATGCACTGGAATGTGGTTGTTGACAGTGCTAGAACTCTCAACTTAAGTGATGTTACCGATGGTGTGATGTGGTCCTTTTCTTAGAATAATTTGTTCACTATGAATCTCTCTATAATTGGTTGGAACGTGGGATTCCCGGGGCTCGTAATCAGTAGATTTGGAAAGCTTCGTTTGCTTTGATTTTTTTTTGCCAATTATTCCAAAATTCTATTCTTACTGTCAGATGGAAGCGTTCCTACTCCCTCGTAAGGGAGTCGCGTGGTTTATATTGATTGTGGGCAGGAATAGCCTCTGTCGTGGCTTACAAGTCTTCACCGATCGCTAGGATGCGGTGGTTACAAGATCGATAGGATAGATAAGTAACAGAGAGGGAGAATGAGTTTGTTGAGATTACAACAGAATTCTATCTCTATTTCTAACACCCTCCCTGAATCTCAACTATCCTACATTAAGATTCTTCTTGAATTCTTCAAATAACTTGACTGGCAAAGCTTTAGTGAAACCATCTGCCACTTGATCTCTAGAAGGAATAAACCGTATGTCCAGCTTCTTCTCTGCAACTCTTTCTCGTACAAATGAAAGTCAATTTCTATGTGTTTGGTTCTACCATGAAACACTGGATTTGCAGAGAGATATGTAGCTCCCAAATTGTCACACCACAAGCAGGACACACGATGTTGTTTAATTCCCAATTCATTGAGCAATGATTCTACCCAGATAATCTCGGCAATAGCATTTGCTAGTGACTTGTATTCAGCTTCTGTACTTGACCTGGACACTGTGGCTTGTTTTCTAGCACTCGAAGAAATAAGATTAGCACCAAAGAAGATAGCAAAACCTCCAGTTGATCTTCTATCATCACTACACCCTGCCCAGTCAGCATCAGAAAATGCACTAACAAAGGTGGAGGTAGAACGCCTGAACTGAAGATCTAAATTCACAGTGTGCTTGATATATCATACAATTCTTTTAACAGTTGTCCAATGTACAGTAGTAGGTGCATGGAGATACTGACAAACCTTGTTAACAGCAAAGGATATATCTGGTCTTGTTAGTGTAAGAAACTGTAGGGCTCCTACTGCACTTCTGTATTTTGTACTCTCTTCTTCCTTGGCTCACCTTCAAAGGCTGAAAGTTTTTCTGAAGAAGACAATGGTGTGGGTGAGGGCTTGCAGTCCTTCATCCCCATACGATCTAGAAGTTCAGTGGCATATTTCTCTTGATTTAGTATTATGCCATCTTGAATCTTCTTAACTTCAATGCCTAGGAAGAAGTGCAAATCACCAAGATCCTTCAAAGCAAACTCTGAACTTAGATCATGCAAAAGAGCATTAGTGGCACCCTGTGAAGAACTTACAACTATGATATCATCAACATATATCAAGATAAATATAGTTGTGTTTGCTTTGCTGTAGATAAAGAGAGATGTGTCAGCTTTGGATGCCACAAAACCAAGGTGCCTTAACTGAGAACTCAACCTTGAGTACCATGCTCTTGGTGCTTGTTTCAAGCCATATAGTGCCTTATCAAGTTTACACACATAGTGAGGTGTTTTCTTGTTTTCATACCCAGGTGGTTGTCTCATGTAAACCTCCTCTTCCAGAACAACATGCAAAAACGCGTTCTGAACATCTAGGTGTCTCAAGCTCCATCCCCTGGAAACAACAATAGCTTACACAAGCCTAATAGTCGCAGCCTTAACAACAGGACTAAATGTGTTTCCATAGTGTAAACCATAACGTTGTTTAAAACCTTTTGTAACTAAACATGCTTTATACATGTCAGTTGTGCCATCTGCCCTTTTTCTGATTCTGTAGACCCACTTACAGTCAATAATGTTTTTACCTCGTTTTTCAGGTACAAGATGCCAAGTCTTGTTCCTCATGAGAGCTGAGTACACCTCATCCATTGCACTTTTCCATCTTGGATCCCCTAATGCATCTTCCAACCTTGTTGGTTCTCCTATGATACACAGCATACCATATGTTATAGTGCCGTCAGTTATAACCTTTGGGTTTCGTATACCTTTCTGAAGCTGAGTTGTGACACGTGAAACCGTTTGTTGAGGCTGATTCCGGCATGTAGCAGTCTGCGGCACAGAGGTTGATGCAGTAGCACTTGCCGTAGAGGATCCTGGGGACTCAGATCCACTTTCCACAGCAAATCCTGATCCAGACCGTGTAGCCTGCTCTGTGTGCGATCCGCTAGAAGCAGCCGCCGCACAACATCTCGCGCTGCCAGCCGGCACATGCGTGTGGGATCCCGATCCGGATCCTCCTGTCGCTGTCGACCCGTTGGGCCCGCGCGTGGGACGCGGTGCGGGACGCGGCGTCTCATCTGGATGGGGTGACGCGTCGCCTTCCAACTGGCGCGGACCCGCGCGTGGGCTTCTACATGGCACATGATTCGGTGCAAATCTGCGAGCCTGATCCGAGGCTGCCTGACGCACAGGAGTTCCAGGTGACGCGGGATCTGCTTCGTGCTCCGCGCCTATTCCGTCTTCTTCTGGCACATGCAATACCAGATCATTTTCTTCAAAATTTTGATCATTTGGTGAACCGATTTCTGCTGCATGATCCTGCATACGAAGAGGCACAGTTCCACTAGTATAATCATCAGTTGGGTTAGTACAATTATCGCCCCCATGATCAATGTTTTGGAGATGTGGTGGAAGAAGGAGTATCTCTTTATTGAGGAGTGCTCCGGCATTAGAATGAAGTGATTCAAAGGGATAGATGGATTCATCAAATACGACATGTCGAGATATATAAACCCTGCCAGTGGAAACATCAAGACATTTAACTCCCTTGTGAATTGGACTATATCCAAGAAATACACACTTCTTGGGTCGAAAAGCAAGCTTGCATGTATTATATGGGTGAAGGTTGGGCCAACAAGCACAACCAAATACACGAAGTGATTTGTAGTCAGGAGTAGTACCAAAAAGACGTGTGACGGGAGTCTCAAATGTGATGACTTTACTAGGAAGCAAATTGATAAGATATGTAGCAGTTAAAAATGCTTCATCCCAGAACTTTAGTGGCATGGATGCGTTTGCGAGTAGAGCTAACCCTACTTCAACAACATGGTGATGCTTTCTTTCCGCCGAGCCATTCTGTTGGTGTGCATGAGGGCACGACACATGGTGTGAGATGCCAAGCTCTTGGAAAAAAGATTGAGTTTCTTGTATTCACCTCCCCAGTCGGTTTGCATGGCAATGATTTTAGTGTTTAGTTTTCGCTCAACAAGATTCTAAAAGTTCTTGAAAACTTGAAACACTTCGGATCGTTTCTTGAGAAGATAGATCCATGTAAATTTGCTATAGTCATCAATGAAGCTGACATAGTACGAGTGTCTACCAACAGAGGTAGGGGCTGGCCCCCAAACATCAGAAAACACAAGTTGCAAGGGTGTAGTGGAAATACTGAAAGAAATAGGATATGGCAACTGATGACTTTTAGCTTGTTGGCATGGATCACAAACCGACTCAATACTAGACTCATGAGAGTGGGGAAGTTTATTCTTGCTAAGAACGAATTTAACAATAGCTGATGAAGGATGGCCTAATCTACTGTGCCACTTTGCTGAAGAAGGCTTGACAGCAACAAAGGCTTGTTTATTTGATGGTGATGACGAAGATATAAGTGGGTAGAGACCTCCCACGCACTTGCCCCTAAGAAGCACTCTCCTCATGTCCAAGTCCTTTACCAAAAAGAAATAAGGATAGAATTCAATAAGAACATGATTATCAAGAGTAAATCTATGAACTGAAAGAAGATTTCTCATTGTTGTAGGGACATATAGGACTCGTTTTAGATGCAAATTTTTTATGGGGGTTTTGACAATTGAACTACCAACGTGAGTGATTTTCATACCAGAACCGCTTGCAGTATACACTTGGTCATGTCCACGATACTTGTCTCTGATCGTCAGCTTGTCGAGCTCCCCTGTGATATGGTTTGTGGCGCCGGTATCAACATACCAGTTTGTGTCGACGTCGTAGGAGTCGGTGACCATGTTGGCCCCCTTCTCCTCATGTTCATCTTCATCATCATAGTGATGCGAACAATCACGAGCACCTCCTTGATGATGCTTTTAACAAATTTGGCACTCTAGGTAGTCTCGAACCTGCTGCTGACGTTGTTGCTGTGGGCAACCGCGGCCACCTCCGCCGCAGCCGTTTCCACCATATGGAGTTGGGGAGGGGCGCCTGCCTCGGCCGCAGCCCCTTCTGTTGCCGCGCCCGCGGCCTCTGTTGTAGCCACGCCCGCGCCTCCTGTAAGCTAGGTTCGCCGAGGTCTTAAAGCCTGTGTCAGGAACGTCGCCGAGCATCTCCACGCACTGATCAAACGGTGCAATTTGAGCGAATAGATCATCCACTGAAATTTGGTTTTTGACTGCACCGACGGCTGCCACAATAGGGTCATAATCTCTGTCGAGGCCGGCAAGCACGTAGTCCACCATCTCTGGGTCCGATACGGGGCGACCTGCCGCCGCGAGCTCATCCCCCAGGTTCTTCATCCTGGAGATGTAGGCGCTACTGGACATAGATCCCTTCTTTGTATTGGTGATGGCGATCCGTAGGTTGGTGATGCGCGACTGGGACTGCGAGGCGAACTGGGTGGTGATGGCAGTCCAGAGATCGAACGTCGTCTCCTTGCTCGCAACTTGGGCGAGGATCTCCATTGACAGAGAATTCAGGAGGTGGCTTAGGACTTGCTGGTCCTTTGATATCCACTGCACATACAGAGGATTGGGTGCTGCGGAGGTAGTTTTGTCCGCCTGCTGCTGCTGCACCGTCTTCGGTGGCGCTGCATCTGATCCATCCAGGAGGCCGGTGACCTCCGCTCCTCGCAGGCCCGGCATGACCTGTGCCTTCCATAGGATGAAGTTGGTATTGGTGAGCTTCTCAGATGGGAGATCACCAAGGTTGAGCGAGATGGTGGATGAGGATGACATGGCGGGGGTGATGGCGAGGGTGTGATCGAGGAAGGAGGCTATTGGCTAGATCGATAGGAAGAGGACGGCTCTGTATACCATGTCAGATGGAAGCGTTCCTACTCCCTCGTAAGGGAGTCGCGTGGTTTATATTGATTGTGGGCAGGAATAGCCTCTGCTGTGGCTTACAAGTCTTCACCGATCGCCAGGATGCGGTGGTTGCAAGATCGATAGGATAGATACGTAACAGAGAGGGAGAAGGAGTTTGTTGAGATTACAACAGAATTCTATCTCTAATTCTAACACTTACGAGAGATAATTTGTGGAAAAGAAACTGGACTGGGAATCCACTTTGCTCATTTTGTGACAATGTTGAGACAGTTGCGCATCTTTTCTACTCATGTTGTGTTGCTCAATCAATTTGAGGAATCATAGGTAGAATCCGGGAGACTCTTGCTGGTAACATAAGATGGATTCACACATGCGATAACTACAAGATTGCAACTAAAAATGCAGTTTACATAGTAGCTACTTCGAAGAGTAGAGGGGTTTGAGTCCTTTTGCCAGCTTGCTTCTTTACTCCTTGAACTTTATAGTGTGTTCTTGCTCCTTGGGAATCAACCAAGGCAGCTGACTTGTGAAGCTTTTGATATACTTAATGGGTGGACCTGGGTAAGGCCTTTGAAACCACTGACGTTTTCTCTTTGGCCTACTTCCTTGCTGTAATTGCCCTAACGAAAGAGATAGTACATAATATAACCACATAAGAGCTTGGAAATCAATAAAACTACATTATATGTAGCGTAGTGAAAACCACCTGAAGACAGACGTGTGTATAGGGGTTAATTCAAGAGTAAAATGGAGGGTGGAAACATGAGAGCACATCATTAATAGGTCATGTCCTCAAAAGCTACTGAACAAGCCTCTATTCCTCCTCCAAGAAAGAAAGCTAGGGTTTCTGCCTCTCGCCGGCGCCGCCGCAGGTCCGCCTCGTCTCCGGTGGCCCTAGGGCCATGGGGGCGCGGTGGATCCTGCCAAGGGCCGGCGGGAGGGCTCCGTTTTCAGTCGTTTTTTCCTGTCTTGTTAGGGTTTGTATCATGCTCAGGAAGGCGAGACGGCGGCGGCTCCCTGAAGATGGAATAAAGGTCTCCCCGCCTAGCCCCCGTTCCGGCGGTGCATCTAGCATCGTTGGTGGGCGTGTGAAGGTGTGTCTCTGGTGGATCTATCTTTGGTGGATTTGCTTGGATCTCGTCGTTGTTCGTCTACGTTCGTGTGTCTTCGGGTTGAATCCGTCCAACCTACGTTATTCTTCATTGGCGGCGGTTGCTGTTCTGGTGCGCTGGTCCTATGGGGCTTTAGCACGACGACTTCCTGATTGTCTACTACAACAAGTTGTGCCCGACTCCGGCGATGGAGGGGTGATGACGGCGGCGCGCCTTCGGCTCGCTTCAGTGCTTGTAGTCGTCGCTAGGTGGTCTACGGATCTGGACGTAGTTTTTATTTCTGGTGTTCGTTGTACTGCCATGATTGGAGATGAATAGATTGGAAGTTTTTTCAAAAAAAACAACAACCAAAAGACTTGTTTAGATTGAGCTTCTCTGAATTAGTAGACATATATAGGGCTAAGACAAATGCTCAGTTCGACCAGATCTTGACCCTGGGCCAGTTGTTGCCCGGAATCGTGGCTCTGTCCAACCTCGCCCCACAAACGGCTGTGCGATTGCACGACCACCGGTGACATCTCCCTTCTTCCGTCTCCCGGCAGCTTGACGATGAATCGATGGTACTGTACTGGGATAGAGGAAGGTAGGATGCCGAGTCGGATCCTGGGAGGCAGACGCTTGAGGGGAGAATCGGCAGCGATGCTCAGAGTGAGGACGCCGGGAAAACGGGCTCGGCAAGGGCAATCAACGGAGGTGCAAAAGGCGACGTGGGTCTGGGAATAGGGCCTCTTGTCTTCCATGTCTCCGATGGCATGGACATGAGGCGAGTACTTGGCGTGGCGCCGCGATGTTCCTTCACCGTGGTGCTTCAACTTTGGCTCTGCGGAGGATGGTGACCTTGGGGCGTGGTGCGAGCTAGATGTAGGGAGAGTGGTTTGGAGGGAGAAAGAAGCAGCGTGGGCGGTGAGATGCACCGTGGCAGGGAGGAGTGGCAGACTTGAAACCCTATCTGGGTCGAGACGAGAAGGGGAACGATGTGGGTGAGAGGGCCCCGGTTTTCAGGGATAAACCGCTGGGGGAGATGTACCATCTTTTTTTTCTAAAATGGAACACACCGATTCCATAAATTAACCTGTCTGGGCGCGAACCAACCTGTGGTTGAGATGGTTAGGTGGACAATGGTATCCCCAACCCATCAGGGTTCAAATCTTGTTGCTCGCGTTATTCCTGAATTAATTTCAGGATTTCTGGCGACGTGCTTTCGGTGGGAGGATACATTTACGTCCACGAGGCGCCTACGGTGGCTTCGTAAATCTCAAGATGATATAACGACTCAGTCTCTCGAAGGTGCTTATAAAGATATGTGTACGTGTGTGTTCATAGGGGTGAGTGCCTCATTGATAAGCACAATAGGCCTGGGCGGGCACCTTGGGGTCGGCCGTGGATGAGCACAATAGGCTAGGGCGGGCACCTTGGGGTCGGCCGTGGTAGGGAGATATGCTGGAGCACCTTGGGCAAGAAGGAGCGGCCACCTTATGACCACGAAATCTTCATCGCTGTGATAGTCGACATTGGTGGGCGAAACCATGGCTCGTAGGACCATTGCCAACACAAGCTTTGGCACGCACACAACTTGTGCCATTTTTCTGTATTTCTTCTCGCTAGATGCAACTGGTTAGGGCATGTACAATGGTTGATAAAATAGTCTTATCTTAAGTCTTGCATGTAATTTAGATATGACAAAAAAGAGTCTACAATGAGTCATCTCTTAGCCTTATCTTCAATAACTAGTCATTCCTAAAAATGTGGTGAGACATATTGTGTTAAAAGATCATCTCTTGTACTCTCTTAAATAAGAGAAGACAAACCTTTTCTTATGAGTTCTTTCTCCTCCACCTCATCATTTATCCTACATGACACTCCTAAGATAGCATCATTGTACATGCCCTTACAAGTGCTTTTAAACAGAAACATGCACACACGGCCAAGCCACACACCGGCTTGATCCGTATTTCACTCTCCACTAGCTCCATGCACGCACGTCCAGCACCAACAGGCCGAACCTCCCGCAACGGCCACACGGCTCGGCCATTTTGTTTACATGCATGTAGTTAGACGCTAGCTGGCTCTATCTTCGACCATCAGTACTTGCCTATGTAGGCCACCTCTTCACTACGTGCACTAAGAGCATCTCCAGTCGCGCCCCTAACAGGCCTCCCAAGGTAATTTTTTAGCGCCGATGGTCGAAAATCGGCCCAGTCGCGCCCCCAGGATCTCGTTTAGCGTCGGTTTTGGCGAAATCTAGCCGGCGATCCCGCCCCGAACCCAAACGGCCTGGTGTCGCCTGAGCGCGCCGGCACAAGCGAAAAGCGGCGTGGGCCCGTTCTGTCGGCGACTAGAAGCCGACTGGAAGCCCTTTTCCCGCCGTTTCCTCCTGCACTCACCCCTCTCTTCTCCATTCCTCCCACCAATCCCCCGCCTCCTCCCTGCCGTTCCGCCGGCCATGCCGCCGAAGAAGTACATGATACCGCGCGCCGCGGTGGATCCCACCGCCGCCGCCGCCCAGCCGAAGCAAAGGAAGCCGAGGGCTCCACTCTCCAAGCCACCCGGCATGACCAATGCCGAGTGGATGGCGGATGTGGAGCGCCGGGAGGCCGTTACCGCCGACAGGCGCAACAGGGCCAAGAAGGCGAGGGAAAAAGGGGCGTACGCTGCAGTGGCGGCAGCGGCGGGGCGTGCCGCCGAATAGGCGGAGGTGGCACACGCAGCGATGGCAAATCCACCCGGTGGGCACTCGTACGCGGCCTGGAGCCAGCAGAGCGTCGGCTCTCCAGCCGGGTTCTCGTCATCGCCGCACCCATGGAGCACGCCGTCGCCGGGCTATGCCGATGGGGACGCTCACAGTGGTTTCAACCCCAACATCACGTTCCCCCACGGGCGCCCTGCCCAACGCACACCCTCGCCAGCGTTCGCCGGCCTGCAGTACCCGCCTTACACGTACTCGCCACCGGACTACGCAGCCTCACCGATGCCCCCTCTTCGCTGCGGCCTGTACTCACAAGCCTCGTCCACGTCGCATCTCGGCGACACTGACACGACGGAGGCCGACCTGGACAACATCATCGCAGCCGGCTCGGCTGCCGCCACCGCTTCCCCCGGATTCACTACGCAGGACGGCTCGATTGACCTCGCCGACATGGACGGCGAGGGCGACTACGGCGAGGAAGAGCCGGAGGAGGAGGAAGAAGAGGAGGAGGAGCCGGCACCGACGAAGAAAGACAAGAAGAAGAAGAAGAAGAAGAAGAAGAAGAAGAAGAAGAAGAAGAAGAAGAAGAAGAAGAAGGCCAAGTCCGGTGAGCCGCGCCTCAAATGGGCGTCCAAGGAAGAGGAGTGCCTTGCCGAAGCGTGGAAGGTTGTCTGCCTCGACCCGGTCACCAGCACGAATCAGAGCATCGAGACGTACTGGGACCGTATCAAGGCCGAGTTCGACGAGCGGAAGCTCGTCGACCCCTACTTCAAAGGCATGCATATGAAGCGGGGGTCGAAGGGGATGGTGAACCATTGGTCGCTCATCCAAACGGCGTGCAACAAATGGCATGAGATCGTCGAGGAGGTCGCGGCTCGCCCGGAGAGCGGCACCAGCATCGAGGATCAGGTATCGCACACCGTTCTTTTCTTTCGCCTTGTACGCGCCCTGACGCGCGCCCTGGTGCCGACTGGTGGCCTTTCTTCGGCACAGCTGCTACGCATGTTCGCCATGTTCCGCGCGACAACAGCGATGGAGACTTCAACTACCTCCACGTCTTCAAGCGGATCTACAAGTGCGAGAAATGGGCGGCCGTCGGACGCAACCTCGCCAAGGCCAAAAAGACGTACAAACCGGACGCGCCGACCGCGGGCATGGCCGACGGGCGCCCGGACGGCAACAAAGTTTCCAAGAAGGCGAAATACGTCGAGTCGGCTGCCGCGCGCGTGCAAGAGTCCATCGAATACTGCATCGCCGACGCCAAGACCAGAGCCGCCGAGCGAGAGGAGAAAACTGAGGCGAGGTAGGCTGTTTTGATGACGAACAGCGCCGTCAAACTCGACTTGCTTCGGACCAGCGCCGCCGCGAAGCTCAAAGCTCAAGACGCCAAGAAGAGGAACAACGATCTCGCCTTTTTGATGGGCGGCGCTAACATACTCCAGAGCAGCGACGAGAAGCTCAAGGCGTGGTTCTTGGCCAATCGCGGCCTCATCCAGGCCCAGATACCGGCGACGCCGACGCTGCCTCCGCGACGCCCAACCCCACCGACGACGATGCCTCCGCCGCGCCGAACAGCCCGGAAGCCGCGCCAAACAGCCCGGTAGCCGCGCCGACTCCTCCCAGCCCGTGTACGCCGCCGACGACGCCGCCGGAGGTTGAGCTCGAAGTCTGATGCCTTCCGCGTCCTTCCTTTTTTGTACGCCGAACTACATTTGATCGCCGATCTATGGCACTATGAATCGCCGAACTATTGCGATGATCGCCGGTTTGTTGTTTCTTTGAGCGGGAATGATGGATTTCGAATATGGAGCGCTTTCGGGGGCGGTACCTGGGTGCGCGACTGGGGAGAAATGAACCTCAGGGGCCGAAATAGCGCCGGCTCACCCCCAAACCGCTCTTTTTCGGCGCTCTGGGGGACCGAACGGCTGGAGATGCTCTAATACCCTGATCACTAAACACATGATTAGTCCCAGCAACGCGTGAATGCATGTACTCAACTAATGGCCGCCAGTCCGCCCGCTACACTGCACTCTCTCTATCGCTGCGTGCTGTCTTCTCTGCAGATCTGGTCACTCCGCCATGTTTATATGCATCCAACTAGCTGGAACTAAATCGACTACTAGAACTAAAATCTGCAAACAGAAATAAACATGATGAATACCTAGACAACAAGGTAAACTCTATCAGACCCCAAGGACAGGCTCGCCAGCTCCGCCCCGGAGGCAATGTCCGGTCGCACCAGGCTCACTGAGCTGCACCTGAGGGGCAACCACATCACCGGCGAGATACCGTCGCAGCTGGGCGGGCTGGAGAGCCTCCTCGCGGTGAACATCTCGCACAACCGGCCAGTCGGGCAGCTACCAGCGTCGGCCGTGTTCCAGAGCCTGGATGCGAGCGCGCTGGAGGGCAACCTCGGCGTGTGCAGCCCGCTGGTGGCTGAGCCGTGCGTGACGAATCCGTTCGTGCTGTATTGGTGTATTGTTGGAACCGCCAGCCCCTCGCCTCACTCCTCCTAGCTCTCTCAGACGCCGTGGCACGAACCAACGAAGAAGAAGATCAGAGGAAGAAGAAGGACACGGGGACACCGTGGATTTTCCGGCGCACGAACGCCACTTCCTAAGCACGAACTCAGCACAACACCCCGCCATTACAATGATCACCGCAGCTGCCTTTATACCCGGGCAACGCTGGGCTCCAACCCACTCGCACTTGCCCACTCGCGCGCTCCGATCGGCCCGCTCTGCATGCCCTGCGACGCGCTCCGCGCGCGCGCCCTGCGCCGAGCCCTCAACGATCATGCGCTCCCGCTGCGCTCGGATCACATCCTCACCTAATCTACACACACCCGCGCGGCGTTCACCTGCATGGACACGCCCATGCACCGCACGCACACCTACACGCACGCACACACCCGACTCGCCGCGGACCCGACACGCCCTGCACACTTGACGCGCGCCCATACACGCGCCTGGTGTGTCGAACTCATCGCCGCGGATTATTGCACCCAACGCTCGCGCCCTAAGCCGCGGCTCAGAGCAGGCCGTTGTCCTCGACGTCCCCGTCGACCAACAGGGCACGCTCTTTCGCCGGCTCCTTGCGCAGCAGTGGGCACTCCCTCTTAAAATGACCGCGCTCGCCGCATTTGTAGCAGCGGCCGCGCCGGTTTCCGCCGAAGCCCGTCACCTGCCTCCGAGCTCGTCGTTATGCCGTTGTGTACATGAGCGCCCCGTCCGCCAGCTCGCCGCCTGCCTGCCCGCGTCGCCAGAGCCGCTCGTCGAACGCCTTCAGGCGACCCAAGGCCTCCTCGAACGCCATCGTGCTCACATCACAGAACTGCTCGATCCTGGCCACCGCCCCGTACAGACGGTCCGGCACCGAATCGAGCAACTTCTTCATGAGTGCGGCGTCCTCCAACGTCGAGCCCAGCCCCGCGAACCGCGCCGTCATTGCTCCGAGCTTGCCGGCGAAGCTGTCCAGTGTGTCGCCGCCCGCCATGTGCAGGAGCTCGAACTCCGCTCGCAGCGTACCCAGCCGCGCCGCCAGCACGCGATCCGCGCCGACGAAGCGTCTTGAGGCTGGCCCAAATCTCTGCCGCAGTCTTCTTCCCGCCCACCTGCAGCAGAAGTTCGTCGGCGAGTGCCCGGAGCAGGTAAGCCCGCGCCGGCTTATCCTTCTTTAAGATCACCGCAGACGCGACGTCCTCCGATGGCACCACCGCCTCCCACAGCCCGGCTGCGTCCAGGTCGGCCTCCACCTTGATGGCCCAGGTGGTGTAATTCTCCCCCGCCAGCACGGGCGCCGGATGCGACACCGAAGTGCCCGCGGCGCCACCGTACGGGACGATCGACATCGCCTGCGAGCTCCCTCCTCCACGTGGCTGTGATGCCAAATGTTGGAACCGCCAGCCTCTCGCCCCACTCCTCCTAGCTCTCTCAGACGCTGTGGCACGAACCAACAAAGAAGAAGATCAGAGGAAGAAGAAGGACACGGGGACACGGTGGATTTTCCGGCGCACGAACGCCACTTCCTGAGCACGAACTCAGCACAACACCCCGCCATTACAATGATCACCGCAACCGCCTTTATACCCGGGCAACGCTGGGCTCCAACCCACTCGCACCTGCCCACTCGCGCGCTCCGATCGGCCCGCTCTGCACACCCCGCGACGCGCTCCACGCGCGCGCCCTGCGCCGAGCCCTCAACAATCACGTG
Organism: Triticum aestivum; assembly: GCF_018294505.1. NCBI lineage: Eukaryota > Viridiplantae > Streptophyta > Magnoliopsida > Poales > Poaceae > Triticum > Triticum aestivum. The sequence continues at coordinate 23,898,846 of NC_057795.1, forward strand.
CTCCCGCTGCGCTCGGATCATATCCTGACCTAGTCTACACACACACCCGCACGGCGTTCACCTGCATGGACACGCCCATGCACCGCACGCACACACCCGACTCGCCGCGGACCCGACGCGCCCTGCACGCGCCCGGTGTGTCGAACTCGTCGCCGCGGCTTATTGCACCCAACATGTATCCCAACGAGTACATGCACTGCGGCAACAATCACGACAGTGGGGTAGCGGCCAACGGCGACGACAGCGGCGGGGAGGCGGGGCCGAGGAGACGTAGATTCCTGAGCGTGTCCGCCATGGTGGCCATCGGCGCGGCGCTGTGCATTATCCTCGGGGTCGTCGTGATCGCCCTGCAGAACGTGTCGGCGCGGCGGCAGAGGTGTGGCGGAAGCGGCTCCGCGGATGGGCTGTTTCAGGCGAAGGTGCTGGAGCTGGAGAGCAGCGTGGTGTCCGGCAGCTCGACCAAGTTGAGCAAGCTGGCCGCACCGGAATCCAAGATGGAGGTCCACTCTGGAGCAGGTCCAACGCGGGTGGCCGCGACACGGACAGCAAAGTTCCGATGGTCTCTAGCTCCGGTGCGGTTAGGGGCTGCTACTCCGCTTTATTGGGACGTGGTGGTGGACTCCTCCGGGCTCTCGCTGCCATGCCATCCTCGGTTTTTTTAAGCATCAGTACAGACATAAGCGCTCATATACACGGGCATACACTCATCCCTCTGAATGCACACACGCACACCCTACCCCTATGAGTAACCCTGGTGGGTTGGGGATACCACTGTCCATCTAACCAACTCAACCACACGTTGATTCGCTCATGCCATCCTCGTTAGAGCATCTCCGACAAACGTGCAATCGCATGGCGCGCTAAATATTTTTACAGCATTGAAATAGTTTTTTTTTGCACGCAGCTGGGCACTGGCTTCAACGGACGCTGTAAAAGATGTAAAAGATGACGCGCGAGCAGCTCCAGCGGGGGAGCTAAATTTACAGCACGCGCCCAGCACAAACAATTCAGAATAAAACAAAAAGATCAAAACACATAAAAAATAAATTAACAATAAATAGTTCACTTTATTACAACTGAAACAAATAGTTTATCTTCCAATTGAACAAACAGTTCAAATATACAACGTCAAACTAGTTTGTCGGCCATTCCATGCCCATCACTCCTCGGTTAGATCATTTTGAAGATCATTATGCGTTTCGTCACAACGAATGACATGATAGGAGGCAACAAATCGGGCCACCATGGTAGCCCTCCTCCGCACTTGCACGGGATGTCCCATACTAAGAATAGTCTAAATCTTGCCCACGCTCATTCTCGATGATCATGTTGCGCATGATCACACAAACGTTTATGATGTACCAAAGGATCTTTTGATCCCAAAATTTACCCGGTCCTCTTACAATAGCAAACTAGACTTGCAAAATCCCGAAAGCTCTCTCCACTTCTTTCCTAGCCGCCGCCTGAGCATTGTGAAAATCAAGATTTTTCTTACCTTCCGGTTTTTTCAATGGCTTCACAATTGTTTGCCACTTTGGGTAGATGTCATCTGCAAGATAGTAGCCATAGTTGTATGTATGACCATTTGCTACAAACTCCACCGGTGTAGTTTCACCATTTGCAATCTCATTCATGGGCAGTGACCGATTAAGAACGTTGATGTCATTCGAAGATTCAGGTATTCCAAAAGAAGCATGCCAAATCCAAGTCTCATGGCCGGCCACTGCTTCAAGGATTATAGCGGAACCCTTTTTTGGCCGTGGAATTGTCCATCCCATGACTTAGCACAGTTCTTCCAACTCTAATGCATGCAATCTATTGAGCCAAGCATACCTGGGAACCCGCGAGCTTTGTTCATCTCCAAAAGCCTTGTGGTGTCTTCGGCATTGGGAGCTCTCAAATATTCCGGACCTAACACTTGCACAATTTCGACTGCAAAGCGCTTGACACACATGATGGCTTGACTCTCACCCATGGAAAGTGGTCATCAACTAGATGTGCCGGAATACCGTATGCCAACATACGCAAAGCGGCTGTTACCTTTTGAAAGGTGCTACGCCCGAGTTCTCCGGCGGCATTCCTCCTTTGCTGAAAAATCAATCATGGCTCGCCAGTTTCTCTGCAATGCGTTTGAACAACTCAATGCTCAGCATAAAACGACGCCGAAAGTAGGACTCACGGTATGTGGCATTCTTCACAAAATAGTTCCTCATCAATCTCATGTGGGCATCGATCTTATCCCTCCAAAATTTCTGACGACCCATAACCGAACCACCGTGCTTCAACTTTTTATTGACGTGCATAGCTAGGATCATTGCGAGGTCCTCCTCCTCTTGAATATCAAATTCTTCGCGGAAGAATCGTAGGACGAACTCATGTACAATACTAAATTTAAACTAGCACTAGTAGAAAAAGGGTCAAATGTGAGACACATTAGTGTCGGTTTGATTTTGAGCCGGCACTAATATTTCCATTAGTGCCGGTTCCAAGGGCTAGCCGGCCGCTCTCATTAGTACCGGTTCATGGCGAACCTTTAGCACCGGTTCGTGCCACGAACCGGTACTAAAGAGGGTGGTGGCAGGATGTTGCCAGTCTGGGCCCCTCCAGCCCCTTTAGTACCGGTTCGTGGGACGAACCAGTACTAAAGGTCGTCGTACATAAACCCTTCGTCCACCCGAGCTCGCTCTATTCTTCCTCTTTCCCCTCTCTTCCTCTATTCTTCCCCTCTCTTCCTCGAGCTCATTAGACATTTTGCCCAAAATTTGTCAACATTTGAAGGCCTCCATCCATTCAAATGATCACAAAGGTTAGCAACTTTGTCCTTTCATCTCTCGTTGCTAGATTAGCTCTTGCAATGCTTTGTATAGTGATTAATTTGTGAGTTTAGTAATTTGGGAGGAATTATATGTGCTAGTATTTGATTTATATGCAATTTGAAGTGAAAAATAACACTTAGTTTGCATATGTAGGTGTGGTTTACTTAGTGCCTTCTAAATCTCCGTCATAACCACCGTCGATCACCCGCACCGTCCCGTCGCCGGCACCACCTTGTGGTGAGGCTCTTGTTCATGAATGTTTTACATTGCCAAATTGATGTTTGTGTGATTTCGATATATAGTAACTCGTATAATTATCTTACCCGTACGTTGTTTGTTATACATAGTGCCATGGTTTTGATATCCGTCCCCGTCGGCCCTCGTCCTTGTTATGATTCGGATGTGGTATATTCTCTTTTAAAACTAGTTGTTGCATTTCGTGTTTATGACAAATTATGCCCGTCAAGTTGACATAGATATTTTTATCTAGGATGTATGTGAACCGGAAATTCTAATCGACCCTATTGTCGAGAGGTTAAGTTTAGTTGAAAGAGAAAATGAGTATTTGAAAGAAAAATTGAAAAGATTTGAGGGGGAGAAGATGGAATTGGAGTTGCATGTTGCCGATGTCGTTAATGATCACAAGATCAAGATGAAGAAAATGCGGTTGAAGATTAGAAAGATTAGAAAATATGCCATTGATAGTGTGGCTTGGTATCATTATGTTGTTGGATCAATTGTTACCTTAGTTGCGATCTTGATGCATTTGTTGTTGCATTTAAATTCTTTAGCTAGAGAGTTATTTGTATGTTGCATTTAATTAAGTGTTGTATATGAACTTTATGTTTGAACTTTATGTATGAACTTGTATTAATTTGGCCTATTCGGTGTTGTGTAATGAAGATGAGCTGACAATGGATGTATGATAGCGTGTATACTTTTCTGCTTGCCGCTGAGGCAAACAAGCGGGCGGATGGTTTTATGCCTTGTCCATGTGCTGGCTATAAGAATGGTCACAATTACTCTATGTCAAGAACCATTCACGTCCACCTATTTGAGTCCGGTTTCATGCCCCACTATAATGTTTGGACCAAGCACGGAGAAAGAGGGGTTATGATGGAAGACAATGAAGAAGAAGAGGATGACGACAGCTATCCTAGCCATGGGTTCCCTGAATACGATGATACAACAATGGGGGAAGAAGCTGAGCTGGCAATGCGGGAAGAAGCTGAAGAAGAGGCATCAGATGAGCCTGCTGATGATCTAGGTCGGGCCATTGCCGATGCAAAGAGAAACTACGCAAGTCATTTGGCGAAGAAGAAGTTGCAGCGCATGTTAGAGGATCATAAGAAAATGTTGTACCCGAATTGCGAAGCTAACAAAAAGAAGTTGGTCACCACACTGGAATTCCTGCAATGGAAGGCGGAGAATGGTGTATCTGACAAGGGATTTGGAAAGTTGCTGGTAATGATAAAGAATAAGCTTCCAAAGGACAACGAATTGCCCAAGAGTATGTATGAAGCAAAGAAGGTTGTCTGCCCTCTAGGGTTAGAGGTGCAGAAGATACATGCATGCCCTAATAACTGCATCCTCTAGCGCGGTGAGTATGAGGATTTGAACGCTTGCCCGATATGCGGTACATTGCGTTATAAGATCAGTTGTGATGACCCTGGTGATGTCGAGGGCGAGCGCCCCAGGAAGAAGATTCTGTTGGGGAACGTAGCAGAAATTCAAAATTTTCTACGCATCACCAAGATCAATCTATGGAGATACTAGCAATGAGAGAGAGGGGGAGTGCATATTCAAACCCTTGAAGATCGCTAAGCGGAAGCGCTACAAGAACGCGGTCGGTGGAGTCGTTCACGAAGCGATTCAGATCGCGGCCGAATTCGATCTAAGCACCGAACAACGGTGCCTCCGCGTTCAACACACGTACAACCCGGGGACGCCTCCTCCTTCTTGATCCAGCAAGGGGAGAGGAGAAGTTGAGGGAAAATCTCCGACAGCACGACGGCATGGTGGTGATGGAGCTCGTGGTTCTCTGGCAGGGCTTCGCCTGTTGGGGAACGTAGTAATTTCAAAAAATTTCCTACGCACACGCAAGATCATGGTGATGATATAGCAACGAGGGGAGAGTGTTGTCTACGTACCCTCGTAGACCGAAGCGGAAGCGTTGACGCAACGTAGAGGAAGTAGTCGTACGTCCTCCGCTTCAACCGATCCAAGTACCGTTACTCCGGCACCTCCGAGTTCTTGACACGCGTACAGCTCGATGACGCACCCTCGATCTCCGATCAGCAGAGGCGCCGATGGGGAGTTCCGTCAGCACGACGGCGTGGTGACGATCTTGATGTTCTCCTGTTGTAGGGCTTCGCCTAAGCACCGCTACAATATGACCGAGGTGTAATATCGTGGAGGGGGGCACCGCACACGGCTAAGGAATGATCAATGATCAACTTGTGTGTTCTAGGGTGCCCCCCTACCCCCGTATATAAAGGAGGGAGGGAGGAGGTGGCCGTCCCTAGGGGGGCGCGCCATGAGGAGGGGGAAACCTACTCCAAGTAGGTTTCCCTCTCTTTTCCTTATCTTATTTGGAGGGGGAAGGAAAGAGTACTAGTATTAGGAAGTAGTACTAGTAGTAGTAATAGGAAGAGGGGGAAGGAGAAAGGAAAGGGGGGGCCGGCCCCCCTCCCCAATTCGGATTGGGCTTGGGGGGGGGGTGCCCCCTTCCCTTGCTCCTTCTCTCTTCCTCCTACATGGGCCCAATAAGGCCCATATACCTCCCGGGGGGTTCCGGTAACCTCCCGGGGCTCCAAACTTCTCCGAAACCTTTCCGGTGTCCAAATATATCCGTCCAATATATCAATCCTTATGTCTCGACCATTTCGAGACTCCTTGTCATGTCCGTAATCATATCCGGGACTCCGAACAACCTTCGGTACATCAAAATACATAAACTCATAATATAACTGTCATCGAAACCTTAAGCGTGCGGACCCTACGGTTCGAGAACGATGTAGACATGACTGAGACACATCTCTGGTCAATAACCAATAGCGGGACCTGGATGCCCATATTGGTTCCTACATATTCTACGAAGATCTTTATCGGTCAAACCGCATAACAACATACGTTGTTCCCTTTGTCATCGGTATGTTACTTGTCCGAGATTCGATCGTTGGTATCCAATATCTAGTTCAATCTCGTTATCGACAAGTCTCTTTACTCGTTCTGTAATACTTCATCTTATAACTAACTCATTAGTTACATGCTTGCAAGGCTTAGGTGATGAGCATTGCCGAGAGGGCCCAGAGATACCTCTCCGACAATCGGAGTGACAAAACCTAATCTCGAATTATGCTAACTCAACATGTACCTTCGGAGACACCTGTAGTACTCCTTTATAATCACCCAGTTACGTTGTGATGTTTGGTAGTACCCAAAGTGTTCCTCCAGTAAACGGGAGTTACACAATTCTCATAGTTACAGGAACATGTATAAGTCATGAAGGAAGCAATAGCAGAATACTAAACGATCAAGTGCTAAGCTAACGGGATGGGTCATGTCAATCACCTCATTCTCCTAATGAAGTGATCCCATTAATCAAATGACAACACATGTCAATGGTTAGGAAACATAACCATCTTTGATTAATGAGCTAGTCAAGTAGAGGCATACTAGTGACTATATGTTTGTCTATGTATTCACACATGTATCATGTTTCCGGTTAATACAATTCTAGCATGAATAATAAACATTTATCATGATATGAGGAAATAAATAATAACTTTATTATTGCCTCTAGGGCATATTTCCTTCAGTCTCCCACTTGCACTAGAGTCAATAATCTAGATTACATAGTAATGATTCTAACACCCATGGAGTCTTGGTGCTGATCATGTTTTGCTCGTGAGAGAGGCTTAGTCAACGGGTCTGCAACATTCAGATCCGTATGTATCTTGCAAATCTCTATGTCTCCCACTTGGACTTGGTCCCGAATGGAATTGAAGCGTCTCTTGATGTGCTTGGTCCTCTTGTGAAATCTGGATTCCTTTGCCAAGGCAATTGCACCAGTATTGTCATAGAAGATCTTCATTGGTCCCGATGCACTAGGTATGACACCTAGATCGGAAATGAACTCCTTCATCCAGACTCCTTCATTTGCTGCTTCAGAAGCAGCTATGTACTCCGCTTCACATGTAGATCCCGCCACGACGCTTTGTTTAGAACTGCACCAAGTTACAGCTCCACCGTTTAATAAAAACACGTATCTGGTCTGCGATTTAGAATCGTCCGGATCAGTGTCAAAGCTTGCATCGATGTAACCATTTACGACTAGCTCTTTGTCACCTCCATATACGAGAAACATATCCTTAGTCCTTTTCAGGTATTTCAGGATGTTCTTGACCGTTGTCCAGTGATCCACTCCTGGATTACTTTGGTACCTACCTGCCAAGCTTATTGCTAAGCATACGTCAGGTCTGGTACACAGCATTGCATACATGATAGAGCCTATGGCTGAAGCATAGGGAACATCTTTCATTTTCTCTCTATCTTCTGCTGTGGTCGGGCATTGAGTTTGACTCAACTTTACACCTTGTAGCACAGGCAAGAATCCTTTCTTTGCCTGATCCATTTTGAACTTTTTCAAAATTTTGTCAAGGTATGTACTTTGTGAAAGTCCTATTAAGCGTCTTTATCTATCTCTATAGATCTTGATGTCCAATATGTAAGCAGCTTCACCGAGGTCTTTCATAGAAAAACTTTTATTCAAGTATCCCTTTATGCTATCCAGAAATTCTATATCATTTCCAATTAATAATATGTCATCAACATATAAAACTAGAAATGCTACAGAGCTCCCACTCACTTTCTTGTAAATACAGGCTTCTCCAAAAGTCTGTATAAAACCATATGCTTTGATCACACTATCAAAATGTTTATTCCAACTCCAAGATGCTTGCACCAGTCCATAAATGGAAGGTTGGAGCTTGCACACTTTGTCAGCACTTTTTGGATCAACAAATCCTTCAGGTTGCATCATATACAACTCTTCTTCTAGAAATCCATTCAAGAATGCAGTCTTGACATCCATTTGCCAAATTTCATAATCATGAAATGCAGCAATAGCCAAAATGATTCGGACAGACTTAAGCATCGCTACGGGTGAGAAAGTCTCATCGTAGTCAACCCCTTGAACTTGTCGAAAACCTTTTGCAACAAGTTGAGCTTTGTAGACAGTAACATTACCATCAACGTCAGTCCTCTTCTTAAAGATCCATTTATTCTCAATGGCTTGCCGATCATCGGGCAAGTCAACCAAAGTCCATACTTTGTTTTCATACATGGATCCTATCTCAGATTTCATGGCCTCTAGCCATTTTGCGGAATCTGGGCTCATCATCGCTTCCTCATAGTTCGTAGGTTCATCATGGTCTAGTAACATGACTTCCAGAATAGGATTTCCGTACCACTCTGGTGCGGATCTTACTCTGGTAGACCTACGAGGTTCAGTAGAAACTTGATCTGAAGTTTCATGATCAATATCATTAGCTTCCTCACTAATTGGTGTAGTTGTCACAGGAACCGGTTCTTGTGATGAACTACTTTCCAATAAGGGAGTAGATACAGTTATCTCATCAAGTTCTACTTTCCTCCCACTCACTTCTTTCGAGAGAAACTCCTTCTCTAGAAAGGATCCGATTTTAGCAACGAAAATCTTGCCTTCAGATCTGTGATAGAAGGTGTACCCAATTGTCTCCTTTGGGTATCCTATGAAGATACATTTCTCCGATTTGGGTTCGAGCTTATCTGGTTGAAGTTTCTTCACATAAGCATCACAGCCCCAAACTTTGAGAAACGACAACTTTGGTTTCTTGCCAAACCACAGTTCATAAGGCGTCGTCTCAATGGATTTTGATGGTGCCCTATTTAACGTGAATCCGGCCGTCTCTAAAGCATAACCCCAAAACGATAGCGGTAAATCGGTAAGAGACATCATAGATCGCACCATATCAAGTAAAGTACGATTACAACGTTCGGACACACCATTTCGCTGTGGTGTTCCAGGTGGCGTGAGTTGCGAACCTATTCCACATTGTTTCAAATGTAAACCAAACTCGTAACTCAAATATTCTCCTCCACGATCAGATCGTAGAAACTTTATTTTCTTGTTACGATGATTTTCTACTTCACTCTGAAATTCTTTGAACTTTTCAAATGTTTCAGACTTGTGCTTCATCAAGTAGATATACCCATATCTGCTCAAATCATCTGTGAAGGTGAGGAAATAACGATATCCGCCACGAGCCTCAACATTCATCGGACCACATACATCTGTATGTATGATTTCCAACAAATCTGTTGCTCTCTCCATAGATCCGGAGAACGGTGTTTTGGTCATCTTGCCCATGAGGCACGGTTCGCAAGTACCAAGTGATTCATAATCAAGTGATTCCAGAAGTCCATCAGTATGGAGTTTCTTCATGCGTTTTACACCGATATGACCTAAACGGCAGTGCCACAAATATGTTGTACTATCATTATCAACTCTGCATCTTTTGGCTTCAACATTATGAATATGTGTATCACTACTATCGAGATTTAATAAAAATAGACCACTCTTCAAGGGTGCATGACCATAAAAGATATTATTCATATAAATAGAACAACCATTATTCTCTGATTTAAATGAATAACCGTCTCGCATCAAACAAGATCCAGATATAATGTTCATGCTCAACGCAGGCACCAAATAACAATTATTCAGGTCTAAAACTAATCCCAATGGTAGATGTAGAGGTAGCGTGCCGACCGCGATCACATCGACTTTGGAACCATTTCCCACGCGCATCATCACCTCGTCCTTAGCTAATCTTCGCTTAATCCGTAGTCCCTGTTTCGAGTTGCAAATGTTAGCAACAGAACCAGTATCAAATACCCAGGTGCTACTGCGAGCATTAGTAAGGTACACATCAATAACATGTATATCACATATACCTTTGTTCACTTTGCCATCCTTCTTATCCACCAAATACTTGGGGCAGTTCCGCTTCCAGTGTCCAGTCTGCTTGCAGTAGAAGCACTCAGTTTCAGGCTTAGGTCCAAACTTGGGTTTCTTCACTTGAGCAGCAACTTGTTTGCCGTTCCTTTTGAAGTTCCCCTTCTTCTTCCCTTTGCCCCTTTTCTTGAAACCAGTGGTCTTGTTGACCATCAACACTTGATGCTCCTTTTTGATTTCTACCTCCGCGGCTTTCAGCATCGCGAAGAGCTCGGGAATAGTCTTGTTCATCCCTTGCATATTATAGTTCATCACAAAGCTCTTGTAGCTTGGTGGCAGTGATTGGAGAATTCTGTCAATGACGCTATCATCCGGAAGATTAACTCCCAGTTGAATCAAGTGATTATTATACCCAGACATTTTGAGTATATGCTCACTGACAGAACTGTTCTCCTCCATCTTGCAGCTGTAGAACTTATTGGAGACTTCATATCTCTCAATTCGGGCATTTGCTTGAAATATTAACTTGAACTCCTGGAACATCTCATATGCCCCATGACGTTCAAAACATCGTTGAAGACCCGGTTCTAAGCCGTAAAGCATGGCACACTGAACTATAGAGTAGTCATCAGCTTTGCTCTGCCAGACGTTCTTAACGTCGTCAGTTGCATCAGCAGCAGGCCTGGCAGCCAGCGGTGCTTCCAGGACGTAACTCTTCTGTGCAGCAATGAGGATAATCCTCAGGTTACGGACCCAGTCCGTGTAATTGCTACCATCATCTTTCAACTTTGCTTTCTCAAGGAACGCATTAAAATTCAACGGAACAACAGCACGAGCCATCTATCTACAAACAAACATAGACAAGCAAAATACTATCAGGTACTAAGTTCATGATAAATTGAAGTTCAATTAATCATATTACTAAAGAACTCCCACTTAGACAGACATCTCTCTAGTCATCTAAGTGATTACGTGATCCAAATCAACTAAACCATGTCCGATCATCACGTGAGATGGAGTAGTTTCAATGGTGAACATCTCTATGTTCATCATATCTACTATATGATTCACGCTCGACCTTTCGGTCCCCGTGTTCCGAGGCCATATCTGTATATGCTAGGCTCGTCAAGTATAACCTGAGTATTCCGCGTGTGCAACTGTTTTGCACCCGTTGTATTTGAACGTAGAGCCTATCACACCCGATCATCACGTGGTGTCTCAGCACGAAGAACTTTCACAACGGTGCATACTCAGGGAGAACACTTCTTGATAAATAGTGAGAGATCATCTTAAAATGCTACCGTCAATCAAAGCAAGATAAGATGCATAAAGGATAAACATCACATGCAATCAATACAAGTGATATGATATGGCCATCATCATCTTGTGCTTGTGATCTCCATCTTCGAAGCACCGTCGTGATCACCATCGTCACCGGCGCGACACCTTGATCTCCATCATAGCATCGTTGTCGTTACGCCATCTATTGCTTCTACGACTATCGCTACCGCTTAGTGATAAAGTAAAGCAATTACAGGGCGTTTGCATTTCATACAATAAAGCGACAACCATATGGCTCCTGCCAGTTGCCGATAACTTCGGTTACAAAACATGATCATCTCATACAATAAAATATAGCATCATGTCTTGGCCATATCACATCACAACATGCCCTGCAAAAACAAGTTAGACGTCCTCTACTTTGTTGTTGCAAATTTTACGTGGGTGCTACGGGCTTAAGCAAGAACCAATCTCACCTACGCATCAAAACCAAAACGATAGTTTGTCAAATAGACTCCGTTTTAACCTTCACAAGGACCGGGCGTAGCCACACTCGGTTCAACTAAAGTGAGAGAGACAGACACCCGCCAGCCACCTTTAAGCACGAGTGCTCGTAACGGTGAATCCAGTCTCGCGTAAGCGTACGCGTAATGTCGGTCCGGGCCGCTTCATCTCACAATACCGCTGAACCAAAGTATGACATGCTGGTAGGTAGTATGACTTATATCGTCCACAACTCACTTGTGTTCTACTCGTTCATATAACATCAACGCATAAAACCTAGGCTCGGATGCCACTGTTGGGGAACGTAGTAATTTCAAAAAATTTCCTACGCACACGCAAGATCATGGTGATGATATAGCAACGAGGGGAGAGTGTTGTCTACGTACCCTCGTAGACCGAAGCGGAAGCGTTGACGCAACGTAGAGGAAGTAGTCGTACGTCCTCCGGTTCAACCGATCCAAGTACCGTTACTCCGGCACCTCCGAGTTCTTGACACGCGTACAGCTCGATGACGCACCCTCGATCTCCGATCCAGCAGAGGCGCCGAGGGGGAGTTCCGTCAGCACGACGGCGTGGTGACGATCTTGATGTTCTCCTGTTGCAGGGCTTCGCCTAAGCACCGCTACAATATGACCGAGGTGTAATATCGTGGAGGGGGGCACCGCACACGGCTAAGGAACGATCAATGATCAACTTGT
>NC_057795.1:23911155-23922548 GCF_018294505.1 Triticum aestivum
CGGCCCTAGGGGGGGGGGGGCGCGCCATGAGGAGGGGGAAACCTACTCCAAGTAGGTTTCCCTCTCTTTTCCTTATCTTATTTGGTGGGGGAAGGAAAGAGTACTAGTATTAGGAAGTAGTACTAGTAGTAGTAATAGGAAGAGGGGGAAGGAGAAAGGAAAGGGGGGGCCGGCCCCCCTCCCCAATTTGGATTGGGCTTGGGGGGGGGGGCGCCCCCTTCCCTTGCTCCTTCTCTCTTCCTCCTACATGGGCCCAATAAGGCCCATATACCTCCCGGGGGGTTCCGGTAACCTCCCGGGGCTCCAAACTTCTCCGGAACCTTTCCGGTGTCCAAATATATCCGTCCAATATATCAATCTTTATGTCTCGACCATTTCGAGACTCCTCGTCATGTCCATAATCATATCCGGGACTCCGAACAACCTTCGGTACATCAAAATACATAAACTCATAATATAACTATCATCGAAACCTTAAGCGTGCGGACCCTACGGTTCGAGAACGATGTAGACATGACTGAGACACATCTCTGGTCAATAACCAATAGCGGGACCTGGATGCCCATATTGGTTCCTACATATTCTACGAAGATCTTTATTGGTCAAACCGCATAACAACATACGTTGTTCCCTTTGTCATCGGTATGTTACTTGTCCGAGATTCGATCGTCGGTATCCAATACCTAGTTCAATCTCGTTATCGACAAGTCTCTTTACTCGTTCTGTAATACTTCATCTTATAACTAACTCATTAGTTACATGCTTGCAAGGCTTAGGTGATGAGCATTGCCGAGAGGGCCCAGAGATACATCTCCGACAATCGGAGTGACAAAACCTAATCTCGAATTATGCTAACTCAACATGTACCTTCGGAGACACCTGTAGTACTCCTTTATAATCACCCAGTTACGTTGTGACGTTTGGTAGTACCCAAAGTGTTCCTCCGGTAAACGGGAGTTACACAATTCTCATAGTTACAGGAACATGTATAAGTCATGAAGGAAGCAATAGCAGAATACTAAACGATCAAGTGCTAAGCTAACGGGATGGGTCATGTCAATCACCTCATTCTCCTAATGATGTGATCCCATTAATCAAATGACAACACATGTCAATGGTTAGGAAACATAACCATCTTTGATTAATGAGCTAGTCAAGTAGAGGCATACTAGTGACTATATGTTTGTCTATGTATTCACACATGTATCATGTTTCCGGTTAATACAATTCTAGCATGAATAATAAACATTTATCATGATATGAGGAAATAAATAATAACTTTATTATTGCCTCTAGGGCATATTTCCTTCATCGCCAAACACTACGGAGGAGGAGGAGGTGTTGGAGGAGGGAGAGGGCTGTGCCATGGGAAGGGTGCGGCTGCCCTCTCTCTCCCTCACTATATATAGGGGGAAGGGAGGAGGCGGAGGCCCCCTAGGGTTCCCTAGGGGAGGGGCGGCGGCCACTGGGGAAACCATAGATGGGTTTGGGCGCCCCCACCCCCTAGGAAACTTTCCCCCAAAGCCGGGAGGGGCGGCTGCCCTAGGGGTGGCGCCCCCACCTCTTCTGGTTACGTGAGATGGGGTGGGAGGGGCACTCAGCCCCTTAGTGAGCTGATGTGCCCTCTCCCCTTGGCCCATAAGGCCCCCCAACGCTTGTCGGGGCCTCCGAAACCCTTTCGGACACGCTGGTCATCACCTGGTACCCCCGGAACAATTCCGGACTCCAATACCCTTCATCCAATATACCGATCTTCACCTCCGGACCATTCCGGAGCTCCTCGTCATGTCCGGGATCTCATCCGGGACTCCGAACAACCTTCGGTAACCACATACTATTTCCCATAACAACTCCAGCGTCACCGAACCTTAAGTGTGTAGACCCTACGGGTTCGGGAACCATGCAGACATGACCGAGACGTTCTCCGGTCAATAACCAACAGCGGGATCTGGATACCCATGTTGGCTCCCACATGTTCCACGATGATCTCATCGGATGAACCACGATGTCAAGGATTCAAGCAATCCCGTATGCAATTCCCTTTGTCAATCGGTATGTTACTTGCCCGAGATTCGATCGTAGGTATCCCAATACCTCGTTCAATCTCGTTACTGGCAAGTCACTTTACTCGTTCCGTAATGCATGATCCCGTGACTAACTAATTAGTCACATTGAGCTCATTATGATGATGCATTACCGAGTGGGCCCAGAGATACCTCTCCGTCATACGGAGTGACAAATCCCAGTCTCGATTCGTGCCAACCCAACAGACACTTTCGGAGATACCTGTAGTGCACCTTTATAGCCACCTAGTTACGTTGTGACGTTTGGTACACCCAAAGCATTCCTACGGTATCCGGGAGTTGCACAATCTCATGGTCTATGGAAATGATGCTTGACATTAGAAAAGCTTTAGCATACGAACTACACAATCTAGTGCTATGCTTAGGATTGGGTCTTCTCCATCACATCATTCTCCTAATGATGTGATCCCGTTATCAATGACATCTAATGTCCATGGTCAGGAAACCATAACCATCTATTGATCAACGAGCTAGTCAACTAGAGGCTCACTAGGGACATGTTGTCTATGTATTCACACATGTATTACGGTTTCCAGTTAATACAATTATAGCATGAACAATATACAATTATCATGAACAAGAAAATACAATAATAACCATTTTATTATTGCCTCTAGGGCATATTTCCAACAGATTCCTGTCAAGGTGATGTGGTATGCTCCTATAATACCACGGTTGAAACGTTTGTTCCAAAACAAAGAGCATGCGAAGGCGATGTGGTGGCACGGAGAAGACCGTAAGAAAGAGGGAAAGTTGAGAGTACCCGCTGACGGTTCGCAGTGGAGAAAAATCGAGAGAAAGTACAGGGAGGAGTTTGCAGGTGACCCAAGGAACGTATGGTTTTGTCTAAGCGCAGATGGCATTAATCCTTTTGGGGAGCAGAACAGCAACCATAGGACCTGGCCTGTGACTCTATGTTTGTATAACCTTCCTCCTTGGTTGTGCATGAAGCGGAAGTTCATTATGATGCCAGTGCTCATCCAAGGCCCAAAGCAACCCGGCAACGACATTGATGTGTACCTAAGGCCATTAGTTGAAGAACTATTACAGCTGTGGAATGAAACAGGTGTACGTGCGTGTGATGAGCATGGACAGGAAGAATTTGACCTAAAGGCGTTGCTGTTCGTGACCATCAATGATTGGCCTGCTCTCAGTAACCTTTCAGGACAGACAAACAAGGGATACCGCGGATGCATGCACTATTTGGATGATACCGACAGTATATATTTGGATAGTTGTAGGAAGATTGTGTACCTGGGACATCGTAGATTTCTTCCGAGGAGGCATCCCGTAAGAAAGAAAGGCAAGCATTTCAAAGGTGAGGCAGATCACCGGACGAAGCCTCGCCACCGTACTGGTGTTGATGTACATGATGTGGTCAAGGATTTGAAGGTAATCTTTGGAAAAGGTCCTGGCAGAAAACCTGTTTCGAAGGACGCTGACAGACACGCACCCATGTGGAAGAAGAAATCTATATTTTGGGATCTGCCATATTGGAAAGACCTAGAGGTCCGCTCCGCAATCGACGTGATGCACGTGACGAAGAATCTTTGTGTGACCCTGCTTGGCTTCTTGGGCGTGTATGGGAAGACAAAAGATACACCAGAGGCACGGGAGGACCAACAACGTATGCACGAAAAAGACGGGATACATCAAGGTCAGGCCAGCTACGCTCTTACCAAAGAAGAGAAGGAAATCTTTTTTGAATGCCTGCTTAGCATGAAGGTACCGTCTGGCTTCTCGTCGAATATAAAGGGAATAATAAATATGGCAGAGAAAAAGTTTCAGAACCTAAAGTCTCATGACTGCCACGTGATTATGACGCAACTGCTTCCAGTTGCATTGAGGGGGCTTCTACCGGAAAATGTTCGATTAGGCATTGTGAAGCTATGTGCATTCCTCAATGCAATCTCTCAGAAGGTAGTCGGTCCAGAAATCATACCAAGATTACAGAATGATTTGGTGCAATGTCTTGTCAGTTTCAAGTTGGTGTTCCCACCATCCTTCTTCAACATCATGACGCACGTCCTAGTTCACCTTTGCGAAGATATTAACGTTTTGGGTCATGTATTTCTACACAATATGTTCCCCTTTGAGAGGTTCATGGGAGTCTTGAAGAAATATGTTCATAATCGTGCTAGGCCAGAAGGAAGCATCTCGAAGGGCCATGAAAATGAGGAGGTCATTGAGTTTTGCATTGACTTTATTCCTGACCTTAAGCCGATTAGTGTTCCTGAATCGCGGCATAAGGACAGACTGGATGGAAAAGGCGCGCTAGGAGGGGATCAAATAATATGTATGGACGGGCATTCTCTCACTGAAGCACACTACACAGTTCTACAGAATTCCGCCTTGGTGGCTCCGTATATGGAGGAACACACGAATTTTGTACACTCCAAACACCCAGAGAAGTCCGACGACTGGATTATACGTGAACAAACGAGGACTTTCGCCAGTTGGTTGCAGAAACGTGCCATGCATGATGGCGATATTGAAGATGACCTGTACTCGCTGTCCCAGTTGCCATCTTCGAATATAATGACTTTCAAAGGGTACCAGATAAATGGGAATACATTTTACACGATCACCCAAGATAAGAAGAGCACCAACCAAAACAGTGGTGTCCGCTTTGATGCAACAACCAACACGGAAAAGGAAATATATTATGGTTACATAGAGGACATATGGGAACTTAACTATGGAGGTGGTTTGAAGGTCTCTTTGTTTCGGTGCAAATGGGTCAATATGACACGAGGCGGGGTAACGGAAGACCCGCGGTATGTAATGACAACAGTGGATCTCAACAATCTTGCGTATGCACACGAACCATTCGTCCAAGCCAATGATGTGGCGCAGGTTTTTTATGTGAAAGACATGTCTACTGATAACCCACAAGTGTAGGGGATCGCAACAGTTTTCGATAAGTAAGAGTGTCGAACCAACGAGGAGCTAAAGGTAGAATAAATATTCCCTCAAGTTCTATCGACCACCGATACAACTCTACGCAAGCTTGACGTTCGCTTTACCTAAAACAAGTATGAAACTAGAAGTAATTTTTAGGTGTTGTAGGATAGGTTTGCAAGATAATAAAAGACACGTAAATATAAACTAGGGGCTGTTTAGATAAAGATGCAATAAAGTAAATATAGCGAGTGTGGAAAATTGGTGGTAGGAGTGGTGAAATTGCCCCTAAGCAATTGACTACGTTACTAGACCGATAGCAAGTTTTATGTGGGAGAGGCATAAGCTAACATACTTTCTCTTCTTGGATCATATGCACTTATGATTAGAAGTCTAGCAAGCGTCCGCAACCACTAAAGATTCATTACACTACAAGAAATCTGTTAATATATGACGGATCTTGACCATCATGGATCAGCCAAAAACTGTCATGCATGCCCATCCATGATGGTTTTGAAATCCGTCATGTACATCACATCATAATTTGACATCATACTCTCCATGACGGATCTTGACCATCATGGATCTGCTTCAAGCCTGGCCAAGCCCAAACTAGGCACGAGCCTTTGTGACGGAACTAGCTGTCATGGACCAATGCCACATAGGATTTTCATTTGACAAAGTGGAATGACGTGGCTGCCTATGTGGACAGTATTTTTCGTCACGAAATACGTCATGAATCTGGGATCAATTTAAATTTAGTCTCGTCCATTTCTTTCATTCCAATTTTGAACCAATACACTTTCAGCGCAATGGGTTACACAAAATATTGCCAATTTTGGCCCAAGACAGTATTTCCAAAGTGCTATAAATTACACAAATCGTTCAATATATAAAATCCTCCATAGGTATCCACAACAGAACAATTTATAAAATATATAGATATCTACAACGGAACAGTTTATAAAATCCTCCATAAAATGATAATATACAACATATATTGACAAAATATATCACACAACAAGGTTAGGAACTAGTAGTCCAGTACAATCCAATTTACAACAACAGAACATATAAACTACTAAGGTTGTTATTCATGTTTAGTCCTCGACCCACGTGATGGCAACTATATGTCCTGGCGGATTGTGATGGACAACACCAAGTAACCTGCTACCCAATCATACCTACCATATTTACAACAACATTAGACATTTGAAGATATGAATAGATAGTAGTAGAAATAAGAGAATTAGACGAAATTTCAAAAATCAATTGTATATTCTCTAAAATCCTTAAATCTTACTGTGCCTACAAACGAGAATAATAAAGTATCTATTATAAAACAACAATAAACATGAGATTTCTACAAATTAATCCAAACAGAAATGTGTCAGATGGAAGTCTTATCAAGTTGACTTATAAGTGATAATGTAATAGAACATACATAGCAAAATTCATGTACTATAGCAGCACCAGTTCAGGCCCTATAAATCCACCAAAACTGGTATCACTAACAAACAATATCCATGACGCATTGCCACTGCTCGTCGGTTTGGCTGCCGTAAGATTCTGATGTTCATGTCTCAACAAGTTTACACATGAAACTAAATATTTATCTGGGCACTGAAAATAGTAAACAACACTTGGTTTGTCAACTGGACTTCAAATGTCATAGAAAATAACTAAGAGCCATAGCCACTAATAGATCTATAGAAGTGGAAGATGGTTCTGTTAAGAGAGATTGAGATAGTGGTTAGGATGTATCGGTTATTGATTTTAGCCACATGCATACTCGGATTACTTCGATTCGAGTGCATAAGATGATATATTTAACCACCAAGATCAGTGGGGCACAAACAAATCAGTTGAAAACCCCGGTGAAAAATCCATAACTCTGAACTAGATGAACTAAATAGGTGCAGTCCAGTAACACTTGAGTTAGGGACTGGAAATAATAGGAGTGGCAGTAGAGAACTAATCCATGGTGTCGCGGAGCAGCTCCAACGCGGCCGCCCTCTTAGGCTCTATTGTGGGCCATGCGGTGGCACAGCTGCTAGCGCTACCTAGACCTGCATCCCAAAAACAAGAGTTCATAATAAGACAATTAGAGTATTAAGTGACCGAAATAAAAAAAAGGAATAACATTAAGAAAAAGATTGGGATCACTTGTCAGGAGCACTATTGAGGAGGGAGACTTAGGCATGGTGCAAAGGAGTTGAAGAAAACATGCGTGGTGTTGCTATGTAAGCAAGTGCTAGCTTGATGTGTGCCTCCAGGTTAAGAGAGAGTGAGCTAACACGTGGCTTTGGTACTAGTACTAGTAGGTGCAGAACTAATAATAGTACTACTGCTCTAAACTGGCACACTAATACATCTGCTTAGTACCAAATTAACAGGTTCAAACCTCTATATTCTTACTGTAGGACTGTCACAATGTAACAATGTAATTTTCTTATTAGATTCAGTAAACTTATTTCTGGAATACATATTCAGCGGGGTGCAGGAGACGACAACGAATGAAAAAGAAATGCCTAGGGAGAAAACTCTAAACAGAACATGTCAACATGTTAATAGAAGACCACATACCAAAGTGCAGCAGTTTGTCTCTACTTGGTACCCTGCATTTTATCATTATTTGGTACCCTGCAGTGTGCAAGATACAGAAACAATTAAGAGAAAAATTTAGTGTCAAAGATTCAGAGAGGAAGCATGCAGAACACACCAGCTGCTGCACCGGAGCTCTTGGTAGCAGCTGCCGCCACCTTCTCAGCACGCACACAAAACACACTCTTAGAGATAGAGAAGGCTGCAATTGACCCTGACAGTGGTTGACCTTTGTTATCAATCTAGATAGGAAAAATTGTGAAGCAAACTGTCCAAATACGCTTGCATCATTAAGTACTATCTATATAGGAACAAGGGGAACAAGGGGATTAACTGACTGACTAAACCGAGGGGCACCAAAGAATCTAACATTTCTAGTGAAATAGGTACCGTAGTATACAACGATTGGAAGAAAACTCATCAATAAGATTTTAACTTGGCGCACTTGCATTCATACATCACCACCAATGTGGCATTCTGAAACAAAATTGCTCTAGTGCAGATGTGTTTCCAATTGAGGTGTACCCTACAATCTTACAAAACACAAACAAAATATAAGGTTTCAGAAGCAAGCAGTTGCACAACTACATCACTCCCTGTCTTCCTCCCTTAGATACATCAGCGATTAAAAAATAGTTCATCAATTGGACGAGCCATCAACACACTCTGAACCCAAAGACATCATATGGAGTAGTGGGTGAATCAAGCACAAGCACAAATTTAACTGGTGTCCACATAGAGAGAATGAATTCAGAAGGTTGTACAAGTAGAATGAACAAGTTACCTACGCTGCTAAGATTTCATCCTGAACTAACTACTCATCGACAAGCTCCTCCTTGAATGCCAAGTACTCAGAAACGATTCACGAACTGTTGGGCCCTACACTTCCTGCACACATGCATGAGGGGGATCAGACTGAATCACGAGAGGGGGCGGGGGCATCAGGGATGAGGTTAGTGTGACCTGGGTCAGGTGGGGGGCTAACCTTGGTGGAGAAGAAGGTCTCGCCCACGGCAGCCCAGTAGTTGGTCGCCCGCCGCCGGACGTTGGACAGCGACAACACCATGCAGCCCGCAAGATGGGCGTGAGGGGGCACGATGTGGACGGAGAGGAGCCGTCTGAGACGCGTTGTGTGGGCGGAGAGGAGTCGCCGAAGATGCGCAGCGCTGGACACGATGCTGCGGCCGAAACCCTAGCCATCGCTAGGGGTCGCAGGCGAGCGCTAGAAACCAGGAGCAGCAGATCTAGTCGGACTAGAGGACGAAGGGGTCGAAGATGTGTCGCGAGAAGGATGGATGGGTGGAGATTACGGCGGATCTGGTTGTTGTTGGAGCTACGAGGCAAGGGGAAGCACTACTAGGGAAAAGCCTAGCAGCAGCGCGGGTTTTAGGCCTACCAGTAGCGCGGGCAGGAGCGCTACTGATAAGGCGCTACATCTAAAGCTTAGCAATAGCGTGCCTAGACCCATGCTACTGCTAAATTGACTTAGTAGTAGTGCTTCTCCAGAAGAGCGCTACTGGTAATTAGTAGTAGCGCTTCTCCTTGCCCGCGCTACTACTATTTTTTAATATTTTATTTCTTTTTATTTCATGTTGTATTCATACACTTTTACACAAGTTTTCATACAACAGGAATTTAGAGATTGTTTTTACATCATAATGAGTTATTACATCACGGGGTGAAAGAACCGTGGATTAGTTTCAAGTGGATGTCCATCCACTTGAAACTAATCCGCGGTTCTTTCACCCAATGAAATAATAATATCATCATCTTCATCATATTATTAACAACTTATCATCATAATACATCATTGTCATATAACACCTCCTCAAGATAAACTTAGCAAATTGGTCACTAGTCGTAATCACAAGTACTCCTCATTATCAACTCTAACACATTACCACATAATAAACATATTGTACCTCATAGGACCTACTACATTCGATTAAGACCTACTACATTTTCTAAGGTAAAATAGCAAAAAACAAGATAGCCCCTTACTCTCCATTATGAAGAATGGAGATTAGCCCATCTCCAATTCTTGCCTTTCGCTGAATGTTACTTCCAAGAACCTCCTTGCGAATGTCCATACATTTCTTCCATTGTTTGATGAACATGTGTTCACCGGTTTTAGAAATCCGATATGCACAGGTGAGCTCCCTAGATTTACCTGGCAGTATGTTCAGAACTGTAACGCGACCATTCAAATACATCAGATGAGGCACACAATCCATCGAGAGTTTCTGTTGAAAAACATAGTAATAACTTCGTAGTTAGCAATGATGTACTAGTTTTAGAAGTATGCAAAAGATGCACGATGTCGTAATAGTAAAAAATCTTACCGGTATCTCCAGAGAAGTTACCGTGGTTCAACACATGCACTAGTGGCACGTATTCACCATAATTTGGAGGAGTTCGATAATAGTTATTGTAATCCTCAAGAAGAGTACAAAATGCGATCAAATGATTTTTCTCCTTATAAGTTAATTCGGAGCCATCGGTGTAGTGGGTTTTGTCTACCATCTTCCAAACTTTGAAGAATCAAAATAAGCTGTCAATGGAAATAAGTTGTCAACTAATTTGAAATAAACAATATAAATTAGTTAATAACTATGTTTGAGAACCTCACACAGCGGTACAATCGGAAGCGTATCAACAAGGACCCACA
Source organism: Triticum aestivum (assembly GCF_018294505.1). Lineage (NCBI taxonomy): Eukaryota > Viridiplantae > Streptophyta > Magnoliopsida > Poales > Poaceae > Triticum > Triticum aestivum. The sequence continues at coordinate 23,921,413 of NC_057795.1, forward strand.
TGTCCATATTGTCTTGCTCGATGTCAGGATCACCAAGATCCATGGTGACAATCATACCCTCATAAAAACCATACATTTTGCAAAGTGCTTCCCAATTTTGGCAACCAAAATGGGTTACGCTCTGAGCATTGCAGAGATTTACTTCAAAATCCATATCATGATGGGTCCTTAGGTGTATTTTCTTTGTTTCAAAATTTTCATGGTCTTCAAAACCCATCCTCTCCAAGACATAGCGTCTTACATGGCATGGGATAAGCTAGTCGAATTTGTAAAAGATGAAAATTAGACGTTGAAATAGTTGAAGTCATGCTTAATTACGAAAAAACACTTGTCGTTGTTGCGTACCGTTTCAACATCGAAGGTCTCCTCGAGCTTAATGCTGAAGCACCGATCTTCATCCAGCTCAACGAACCTGTCGCGCATACCTCGATCGTCGTGGCACCAGCTGCACTCCCCCGGGAGACTGTCTTCGTCTGAGTACGAGATTTCCTACGTTCATAATTCAAAGATTAAACTTGTACATATTCTAGCACAAGTCATGCCAGAATTCACGGAAAAATCCGGCATGACCTTTGCTAAAAAAGGACATATCGAGCGCCTGAAATTTGCCAGAACGAATATTAATCAACACTCCGGCAAAACATAGGTCACTCGGAGGTGTAACCAAAACATGAAATAATTGCTTAAACTAAAAAATAACAACAAATATGACATGTTCAACTAGTTCTATTAATTCAACTAGTTCTTACTAAATATAAACTTACTATAAATAGAAAAAAACTAGTTCTTTCTAAAAATAAAGTAGTTCAACTAGTTATTAATTTACTTACTAAACTAGTTCAAGTAAAACTAAACTAGTTCAACTAAAACTAAACTAGTTCTATTAATTCAACTCGTTCTTACTAAATATAAATTTACTATAAATAGAAAGAAACTAGTACATCTACTACTACTAATTAACATCTACTACTACATCTACTACTAATTAACATCTACTACTGCTAATTATACAACTAGTTTACCATCACTACTACTAATTAATATCCACCACTACTAAAAATCATTATCTATGAACCCTAAATTAACATCGACTACTACTAAAATCATCTACTAACTAAGCAAAGAGAGAGGGGTGG
>NC_057795.1:23922920-23926605 GCF_018294505.1 Triticum aestivum
AGGGCGGGCTCGGGCGGCGGCGGTGAGGGCAGGCTCGGGCTCGGGCGGCGGGGACAGGAGTAGGGGAACAGGCCGGGGGTGAAAGGAGGACTTAGCGAAATTTTGAGCCGGGGGGTGGTTAAGTCAAACTAGCACTAGCGCTCATAAGGAAAACGCGCTATAGCTAACTTATCTATAGCGTGTTTAGCGAAAAATGCTACTGCTAATGGAAGCAGTTATTTCTTTTGTTTATCCCAATATCAGTAACGTTTTGTCCTGAAAAAACGCTCTAAGTCTAAGCAATGTAAAAACATCAAAAATATACATTGGTCATCATTGATCTTTTTGTATAGAATCTAAATAGTCAACATGAATCCTCAATGTACCTGTATAGGTACAGGCGAGGATTCATATTGCAGCCACAAATCATACACATATAGTTCAATGAAGATCAAGTACTCGACATAGGTTGAGAAGTAACATATTTAAGGTGGTAAACACCTTGTTCGCTTAGCAGTATGGGACTAAACTTAATTAGCTGCGGTGATACTTAGCAGTAGCGAGTTTTGAGGAAAAATGCTGCTACTAAGTACTTTAGCAGTAGCGCGTCCCTTGTAAGGGCGCTACTACTATATCTAGCCTGGAGGCAACACCGTGGCAATTATAGTAGTAGCGCTCATTTCACCTAGAGCGCTACTGCTACTTAGATATTAGTAGCGCTCTTTTCTGAAGCTCGCTACTGCTAATTAGCAGTAGCGTCTGTTTTTAAACCACGCTGCTGCTAAGATTCTGTGTATAAGGTTTTGCCTAGTAGTGAAGGGATGGGGAGGGCCGGCGGCGAGGTGTGAGAAGGACGCGAGGAGTGGTGGGTGGCGGCGTGCTGTGGGAGACGGGTGAGGGGGCCAAGGAGGACAGAGTGGGGGAGCTGAGCAGGAGAATTTAGGGTTAGGTTTTTATATGGGAACAGGCAGACGGGCTTTAGCGGGCTTTCAGCGGGCTTGCGGGGTTGTACCAGGTCATCCATGACAGTTTCTGAAAATGTCATCAGAAATCCGTCATGGATTAACAGGTTTCTTGTAGTGTTAAGGTAAAACCCAATCATAGCATTAAAGCATCAAGTCCCCTTTTATCCCATACGCAACAATCCCCTTACTCGGGTTTATGCTTCTGTCACTCAAGCAACCCACTATAAGAGAATAATGAACATATTGCAACACCCTACAGCGGTACTCCCTCACGCTTGCGCGACACGGAGGGCACAATAGGACAGCAACATAATCACAAGCAAATTAAACCAATCATAGCAATTCATCAATCACCGGTAGGACAACGAAAATCTACTCAGACATCATAGGATGGCAACACATCATTGGAAAATAATATGAAGCATAAAGCACCATGTTCAAGTAGAGGGTACAGCGGGATGCGGGAGAGTGGACCGCTGAATATAGAAGGGGGAAGGTGATGGAGATGTTGGTGAAGATGACGGTGGTGTTGGTGAAGATCGCGGTGATGATGATGGCCCCCAGCGGCGTTCCGGCGCCACCGAAAGCATGGGGGAGAGAGCCCCCCTTCTGCTTCTTATTCCTTGACCTTCTGCCTAGATGGGAGAAGGGTTTCCCCTCTGGTCCTTGGCTCCCATGGCTTGGGAGGGGCGAGAGCCCCTCCGAGATTGGATCTATCTCTCTGTTTCTACGTTCTCTATTTCTACCCCTTCACCGTTTCGTTTATATCTGGAGATCCGTAACTCCGATTGGGGTGAATCTTTCGCCCAGATTTTTCTCGTAAAATTATCTTTGTTGTGGCAAAAGAAGAGCGTCAACCGCCTTGCGGGGGGACCAGGAGAGTCCAGGGCGCGCCTGCCTCCCTGGGGCGTGCCCCCTATCTCCTGGCCCCCTCGGGCACCGTCTCGCGTTGATTTTACTTCCCAAAAATCATAAATATTCCAAAATAATTCTCCGTCCATTTTTATCCCGTTTGGACTCCGTTTGCTATTGGTTTTCTGCGAAACATAAAGCATGCAACAAACAGGAACTGGCACTGGGCACTGGATCAATATGATAGTCCCAAACATAGTATAAAAAGTTGCCAAAAGTATATGAAAGTTGTAGAATATTGGCATGAAACAATCAAAAATTATAGATACGACGGAGACGTATCATCTACCAGGCCGAGAAAAAGAAAAGATAAGGAAGCGAATGGATCATACGGCGAGCCAAAAGCGCCACATAGTTCTTTCTGGGAAAAGAAACATCGTGGGTGTGGATGACAAGACAGACATGTTAGAAGATTATGAAAAGTTTGATGAAATTGCTCCATTCACAGTGAATATTGACCCGAGCATCCAGTTAAATGATGAAGATTTTCCATGGCTACGGCGCAAAGGGACACACGCGAAGAAAAAGTTTCACATCCAAAGATCTGGGATGTGATCGGCTTCACTATCATCACTTTCTTCTGTGTTTCACATCCAGGAGAGAATCTCTGTAATAGTTAGGATAGTTATGTATTTTGGCATTTGAAACGCGAAGAAATTTTATGTGCAAACATATTCTTTCATGCATTTACTGATTTTTTCAGCTAAATGACCCTGAAATTGAAAAGCATTTCAAATGACCTCAGAAAAGTTGAAAGTTGGCATGGTATCATAATTTCACCCACATAGCATGTGCAAAAAAGTAGAGAGGGTTACGGAAAAAACTGGATGCACTTCATGTACAAAATGGACAATCTCTTTTGAAGTATTAGGGTTTCGGACGAAAACTCATCTGTTACAAAGGCATTTCATTTTTTAAATAACCTAAGAATTACTAAATTGAATATAATGATAAAGCACACTAACAATAAACATAAGAAAAAAGAATCACTGAAAAATCTATTTTCAAAGTTAAGTTATTCACAAACTAGTGATTCACACAAATTTCAAATAATTCAAAATTTAAACTATTCAAATTTGAAAACTACCGGCACTAACTGAAAGTTTGCAATTTTTTGTACCTAAAGCAAAAATATTCACAAAGAAACTCTAAATACAGCAAAAAACAACTCACAAATAAATAAAACAAAAATAAATAAAGCAAAAATATTAAGAAAATAAAAAAGCCCGCCTACTGGGCCAGAGCGGCCTACATACGACTAGAAACACAATGTTTCGTTGGGCCAGGATGCTGGCCCGCAAAGGCCCAGTAGGCCCACAGGGCAACAGAGAACAGGTAGGCCCAGTAGGCCTGCTTTGGAGAGGAGCTCGAGAGAGCTACCGCACTGGGGCTTATAAACCAGTGCGGACGCCCCTCGGCTAGCGAGGTGGGACTAAACTTGCCGCACCGCACCTGCGCCAGCGCACCCCTTTAGTACCGGGTGGTGGCTGCAACCGGTACTAAGAGGGGGGTCTTTAGTACCGGATGGTGCCACCACCCGGTACTAAAGGGGGGACGCTTCTCGCCACTTGGCCTGGCCAAAACAGACCTTTATTACCAGTTGGTGGCCCTAACCGGTACTAAAGTTCCATCCTATATATATACAACACTTGAAAAAAATTTCAGTTTCCCTCTGTTTCTTCCTCTCCGTCGACGACACGCCGCCTGCCCCGATCGACACCATCTCCGCACCCGACGCATCACCGCCCCGGTCATCCCCGCCCCTCGGCGCCGCCCCCGTCGCCGTCGCCGCCCCGACCGTTCCCGTCTCCGTCGTCCGCATCGCCGCG
>NC_057795.1:23926906-23940374 GCF_018294505.1 Triticum aestivum
ATCGCCGCGCCCCGCCCCGTTGCCGCACCCCGCCCCGTCCCGTCGTCCCCGCCCGGCCCGTCCCCGTCCCCGTCGTCGCTGCCCCGTCTGTCGTGGTCCTAAGGCTGACAGTAGAAAGGGGGGTAGGTATGGAGAGGCAAGATCTTAGCTATGGCGAAGATGTACACACGAGGTTTACGAGTTCAGACCCTTCTCAGAGGAAGTAATAGCCCTACGTCTCGCTGTCCGGAGGCGGTCGATTGGATTATATGTGTTGAATTACAGGGGGTGCGAACCCTTGTGCCAGAGGAGGGGGGTGGCTTATATAGAGTGCGCCAGGACCCCAGCCCGCCTCCATTACAAGGGAACTAATGTACATAAAGTAAGGGGCGTTACTGGTAACGCCAACATTAAGTACTCTTAATGCTCATGAAGACTAAGGAGTGAATATCTGGCCGTTGCGTGCGCTTGTGACTCCCGGTCTTTGATATGGTCGAGTGGCCTTCCATATGGTCGAGTGATGGTAGGACGTTACTGTCGAGTGATGTGACCGTCGAGTGGATTGCACTCGACGTATTTGACTCGAGCTCTTCTGTTGACTCTTGGTCTTTTTGTCTTCCAGGGTAGTGAACTTGGGTAGGACGTATAGGTCGAGCATATGACCCTACCCCAGGTCTGTATCCTCGTCAGTAGCCCCTGAATGGATTAAGGGGTGAGAGGAAAGTAGGACAAAGTTGGACCTATCCTGAGCTTTGTGCCTTCGCGAGTGTTTCCTGCTAGACTGAACGGCTGCGTTGGTACTTCAGTGTCGACTCGGTTGCCTTGATCCATTCAGAGAGCTGTCGATTGAACTGGTGACCTCATACGTCGAGTGTTGCGTTGGGGCATGAGATCTCGGGCGCGATTGCCCGCGGGGAATCCCGGATTCCGCGGGATATGAAATTTCGAGGGAGCGCGCGGGCTGGAGGGCGCCGAAAAAGGGGGCCCGGATAAGCAGTGACGCCTCGATCATCGTGCCGCCTTTTTCGCCATGTTCGTTGTGCGCAACTGTAGCAGGATTTGACGGGATTGCTCGGCCCCACGCGTCAGTCACTCGGAAGTGACCCTTTATAAGGCGAGGGGCCAGGGCGCTTGCACTGTGCACGCCTGCCTCTTCTTCTTTATTCTCTGTTTCTCCGGCGCGTCAAGTGCCTCCGCCTCCGATACTGCCGCTTTCTCGCCATGGTGAAGGACAAGACGGCGGCGCTAGAGCGCGCTAATAAGGCGACGGGGGCGGCGAAGGGCAAGAAACCGAGCCGTGGATCGTCGTCGTGCTCGGGGTTGCCGTCGGGTTGGATCCAAGGCGATTGGATCCGGTCTTCGGTCCGGCAGGAGGATCTAGCCGACCTGGAGGAGTCCGGGATGATTGCCAAGGGGGCGGCGAGGCTGCCGAAGGGGGAGACGGAGCCACAACCTCGACCGGGTGAGTGTGTCTTGCTTGCCACTCATGTCGACCGGGGTTTCTCGCTTCCTCCGCATTCTTTCTTTCGTGGGTTTCTGAATTTCTTTGGGGCACAGCTCCACCACTTTTCCCCCAACACCATCACGTACCTAGCCGCATTTGTGTCGATGTGCGAGAACTTCTTAGGGTGTCGACCGCACTGGGGTCTCTTCAAACACATCTTCACCATTCGTTCCCAGTCAGTAAAAAGGGCGAAGTCGAGTGACTCAAAAACCCACGTTATCCAGATGTGCCGGGGCCTAAGTATCCAAAAGAGGAATAGGAGTGCTTTCCGTGCTGTGACCCTTCCAGAATACGTAAGGGGTTGGCAATCCTCCTGGTGCTACTGCCAGGACGTTGCGGCTCCAGGTCAGTCGACCGGTCTTCCTCCTTTTTCATTCGACCGTGTCCAGACTCCTGCTCCACTGAAAGTTACTGCTGCTGAGATCATGGAGACGAGGATGTTAGTAGACTGAGTGGTCCAGCTCATCAATGATGGTGTCACTGGCTTGGACTTGCTGGAGGTGTTCCTCAGTCGGCGTATCCAGCCTCTTCAGGCCCGTGATCACCCGATGTGGTTGTATTCCGGACCGGACGACACCGCTCGGGTCCATCCAGAAGAAGTGCCGCTTGATACCGTGGCCTTGTGGTTGAAGGGTATCACGGGCAATCAAGATAACCCTAGAGGATCCAGGCGAGTTTCAGATTTCGGAAGTGACAACCCACCCGACAAGGTATATTCTCTGTTCCGACTGTTTTCCGCTTGCGTTCCGACTGTACTTGATGTTGGCTGACTCTTGTTTTGATCGATTTGCTTTGCAGGTATTCACTGAGATGCACTCAATGCCCAACGGCGAACAGGCCTTGGTGCAGGACCAGGAGGAGGAGGGCGGTGCGGAGGAGAGTGGAGAGTGGGAATCCCCGGAAGGAGAGGAGGAGGAGGAGAGCGAGGAATCGGACGAGGAGGAAGAGGTCGACTCACCGCCATCTGGCGGTCGTGTGAAGAGTGTGGCTCTGAGTGCCACTACCCAGAAGCGCACTCGGACGTCGACTCCGGAGCCAACAGAGAAGGTGGCCAAGAAGCCTAAGGTCGCTCCCCCAAGGCTCGGAAGACACTGCCACGGATCAAGATGGACGTCCCTGTTGCTTCGGGGTGAGTATTTCGCTTGCGTTTTTGGTAAGTCGACTGAGGACTTTCTTGTGCTGACCCACTAACTCGTGTGCCATTCCAGTCCCACATCCGTTGCCACTGACATGGACATCGACAAGGCGCCAGGAGACGAAGAAGCCACCTCACGAATCGGTAAGTCTGATCAGCCAAGCTTCGTTGAGCCGTGTGGACTGTCAATAGATAGAGTTTCTGACATTTTCTCCTTTTCTGCAGTTCCGCAAGAAGTTGTTGTACTCCCTGATGACGAAGAAGAAGTGCCTCTACAGGAGAGGAATAGGAGGAGTGGGAGTGCTGGCAGGAGGAGGCTTGAAGTTCAGATTCCTCAGTCGACGCCGACACTCGAGGCGGTGGCCGAACGCTCCGGAGAGCCTGTTCGAACCAGTGTCACGTTCGCCAGCCCGCTGACGACTGATTGTCTGGCGGGCTCATCTGCACCGACTCCTGTTGCTCTAGTGCAGCTCCACACCTCCGACCCAGCGGCTACCTCGGTTGCTTTGCAGCCATCACTTTTTGCTATGTATCAGACTCCGGACGATTCGCCGAGTGCCGCTAGGGAAGCTCTGCACCAGGTGAACCTTGTCATGGAGCAGGTGAAGGTGGTGCACGAGGCTAGCCAAGTGGCTTACAACGCCAGCACTGCTCTTCAGGCCAATGTTCAGGTCAGCAAGGCTCCGACTGAACTTTCGAATGTTGTCTTGTATCTGATCACCCATTGGGGTGTTTCTTTACTTATAACTTTGAAAATTTCCATTCCACTCGACTTGAGTAGAATCTTAGTAAACTGTCTGGACTCACGCTGGGCACACCCTGCTGAGTATTGATCTAAACCAGTGGGGGCACGCTGAGTGCACCCACTGGGTGTAGTCCCCGAGACCACGATCGACTGCTGGCAGTCGACTGAGGTCTTAGAATGTATCTATCTCTTCTTGTTTTTTTTGAACTCATGCTGGGCAGACCCTATGTGAGTATTGATCTGAACCAGTGGGGGCACGCTGAGTGCACCCACTTGGTGTAGTCCCCGAGACCACGGCCGACTGCTGGCAGTCGACTGAGGACTTAGAATGTGTCTCGCTGTATATTTGATTTGACATTAGTCTTAGAGTAGCCATTCCCTGTCAATGCCGTTTATTTCTGTCGACTGACATGTCACTTTTGCTGACTGCAGAGGTCTTGCAATCTTGGATCTCGTCTTTTAGAGCTAAACAAGAAACATATCAGCGTCGAACTTGACCTTGAACTTGCCAAGAAGAATCTGCAGACTGCTCAGGAAGAGACGGCTATCATGGGAGGTAATCATTCGACCGTCTGTTTAGTAGACTTTCTACTACTTTTCATTCAATCTTTTAGAGTCGAGTGACTTCACATAAGCAGATGTGCGTAGTGAAAACCGCCAACTTCAGTCTCGTCTGAAGAGTGTTGTTTCTTTAGAGAGGATGATGGAGGCTTTGGAGCAGAAGGACCTGGATCTGGCAGCCGCTCAGAAGGAAGCACGCGAAAAGACAAAGCTTGCAGATCAGAAGCTAGCTTCAGTCGGCAAATTGGAGGAGGAGAACGCGAAGCTGAAGACTGCTGTCTCGGACGCCAATCGGGAGGTCGAACAACTGAGGAAGGACAAGGAGAACCTAGCCACTGAAGTCGACGGTCTCAGGGCCAAGAAGGGCAAACTGGAGTCCCATTTGGAACAACTCGCGGCAAAGCTTGTCTTGAAGTTGGAAGGTATGACTGTCCAGTTAGATAACTATCGTCGACTGAGATTTGAAATACTATCGACTCATTATTTGTTATGATGGAACAAAACTCAGTCAGGACATCGAAGCTGAAACTGGGCAGGGTCGATACCTGTCTCGACTCCATCAACTGTCCCATGAAAGACAAAGTTGCGATGAATTTGCTTCGGCTGGAGTCACGCTTGGACAGTGCAATCGACTATCTGACTCGGCTAAAGGCTGCGATGGCCCGAGTGGACGCCGAACTTCCTCAAAGTTTTGAGTCGCTGATGACTCGACTCAACCAAATTCCTGACCGAGTGCAAGAGTGGAAGAAGTCTTCTGCCTACTGTGGCGCTGACGTCGCCTTGTCTCTTGTTCGCGTGCATTGCAAGGAGGCTAAAGACGAGAAGCTGGCGGCCCTCAAGGTGGCGAATACTAAGAAGCATTCTTTCCAGGACTTCATGGACACCTTCCTCGAGGCAGCCACTCGCATCGCCGACAGCATTGACCTCGACAGCTTCTGCGAACCGTCCAGTCCTTCTCCCGCCGAGTGATTAAAAAAAACTTTATGCCCCACCTTTATTTTCCTCGGGATGCCGAGTGATTTTGTAATCATTGAAACTCCTTCGGGATTGGTGCTCGAGTAATTTTATTCTGTGGTTAGGAAACTCTGGATTTATCTTTGAATACGCTGGGTTTATCTTTGAGTGAAATCTGTTCTTCCCTTGGATCTGTTTGTCATCGTCTGATGCAGGTGCTGAAGAAAAATACCCGGTCGACCGATCGGACGGTCTTCGAGTGGCATTGACCAGCTCCTCACCAAGGCGCTCAACAATGGTCTTGACGTCTCTGTCAACCGATAGGGTGATCCTTGAGTAGCATTGATCAGCTCCTCAGCAAGGCACTCAGCAATGGTCTTGACGCTCCTGCCAACCGATTGGGTGGTTCTTGAGTAGCATTGATCAGCTCATCAGCAAGGCATTCCACAATGGTCTTGACGTTCCTGCCAACCGATTGGGTGGTTCTTGAGTAGCATTGATCAGCTCATCAGCAAGACACTCGGCAATGGTCTTAACCTAGGCGAGTGTTGGACTGCAGTCAAGCCTCCGAGCAGGAGGATTGCTCACCACTCGGTAAGATTTTTCCAACTTAGGCGAGCACTGGGCTGCAGCTAAGCCCCGAGTGGGAGGGTCGCTCACCACTCGGTAGGATTTTTCAAACTTAGGCAAGCACTGGGCTGCAGCTAAGCTCCCGAGTGGGAGGGTCGCTCACCACTCGGTAGGATTTTTTGACCTTAGGCGAGCACTGCTCACCACAATCTCGTCCTTCTTCTTGACGGTGCAACCTCCGGGGGGATGCCATTCGGGAGGACTTTTTATTACTTAGGCGAGTACTGGACTGCAGCTAAGCCTCCGAGTGAGAGGCAGACCCACCACTCGGTAGGAATTTTCAAACTTAGGCGAGCACTGGGCTACAACTAAGCCCCCGAGTGGGAGGCAGACTCACCACTCGATAGGATTTTTCAAACTTAGGCGAGCACTGTGCTGCAGCTAAGCCTCCGAGTGGGAGGTGGACTCACCACTCGGTAGGATTTTACAAACTTAGACGAGCACTGGGCTGCAGCTAAGCCCCCGAGTGGGAGGCGGACTCACCACTCGGTAGGATTTTTTAACTTCATCTTAGGCGAAACAGATTCACAACTAAGGCAACACATACAAAAGAAATAAACAACAATCATTCGGAAGACTGTAAAATGATGTCTTTTGATAATCAAACTAAGAGGTACTTCTTATTACATCTCATCAGTCTAAATACTTAAGAGTAAAAAGAGCGAAGCAGTTCCGCATTCCAGGCGCGCGGTTCATCTTTGTTGTGCTCGATGTTGAAGAGACGGTATGCTCCGTTGTGGAGCACCTTGGTGACGACGAAAGGGCCTTCCCAAGCGAGGGCGAGCTTGTGTGGCTTCTGCTGATCCACTCGGAGGACCAAGTCCCCTTCCTGGAATGCACGACCCCTTACGTTCCTGGCATGGAATCGACGCGGGTATTGCTGATAAATGGTTGACCGGATCAAGCCCATCTCTCTTTCTTCCTCCAGGAGGTTGACTGCATCTTGTCGAGCTTGCTCTGCTTCCTCTTCTGAGAAGAGTTCGACTCGGGGAGTGTTGTGGAGCAAATCGCTCGGCGAAGCGGCTTCGGCTCCGTATACTAAGAAGAATGGAGTCCGTCCAGTCGACCGATTGGGAGTTGTCCTCAGCCCCCAAAGCACTGATGGGAGCTCATCGACCCAAGCTCCTGCCACGTGCTTGAGGTCACACATTAACCGAGGCTTCAGTCCTTTGAGAATCAATCCATTTGCTCACTCAGACTGTCCATTCGAATGAGGGTGGGCGACCGAAGCGTAATCGACCCTCGTGCCTTGGGAAGCGCAAAAGGCTCTGAACTCATCGGAGTCGAAGTTCGACCCGTTATCAGTGATTATGATGTGCGGTGCGCCATATCTTAATATCAACTCTCTAATGAAGCTCACAGCAGTACTTGCTTCAAGGTTTTTGATGGGCTTGGCTTCGATCCACTTGGTAAACTTGTCGACTGCTACCAGCGCATGGGTAAATCCTCTCCTGCCGGTCCTCAGAGGTCCAACCATGTCCAATCCCCAAACAACAAAAGGCCAGACGAGTGGAATAGTCTTCAGAGCTGATGCGGGTTTGTGGGACATATTGGAGTAAAACTGACAACCTTCACACTTGTCCACTATTTCCTTTGCCATCTCGTTGGCGTGTGGCCAATAAAATCTGGCTCGGTATGCTTTGGCCACGATGGTCCGAGAGGACGCATGGTGACCACAGGTCCCCGAGTGAATATCATTCAGGATCATTCGGCCTTCTTCTGGCGTGAGGCACTTCTGGCAAACCCCAGTTAAACTTTCTCTGAACAACAGTCCTTTTATCACAGTAAAGGCTTTAGACCGTCGGTCGATCTGTCGAGCCTCTTCTTCATCCTCTGGGAGTTCCTTCCTAAGAATGTAAGCAATGTATGGCACTGTCTAGTCGGGAGTGATGACCAAAACCTCCATGACTAAGTCGTCCATGGCTGGGATTTCAACTTCAGTCAGATCTATGGCACTCTTGGGCTGCGGTGACTCTTCAGTGAAAGGATCTTCCTGAACTGAAGGTGAATGAATATGTTCCCGAAACACGTTTCGGGGAATGGCCTCTCTCTTTGAACCTATCTTGGCCAACTCATCTGCAGCTTGATTTTTCAGTCGGGATATATGGTGGAGCTCCAAACCTTCAAACCTCTTCTCCAGCTTTCTCACTGCATTGCAATAACCAGTCATGGCTGGGCTCCTGACATCCCATTCTTTCATCACTTGGTTAACCACCAAATCTGAGTCGTCGTAGATCATAAGGTGGCGGATGCCGAGTGAAATGGCCATACGCAACCCGTATAGTAGTGCTTCATATTCAGATTCGTTATTGGAGGAATCAAAATGAATCTGGAGAACATAACTAAGCATGTCTCCACGGGGGGATACCAAAACTACTCCAGTGCCTGAACCATTCAGCATCTTGGAGCCATCAAAGAACATAGTCCAATGCTCCGAGTGAACTTGAGTCGGCAATTGCTGCTCAATCCACTCGGCACGGAAATCTGCAATTCCTTGGGACTTGATAGCCTTCTTTGCATCCAACTTGATATCTAATGGAAGGAGTTCAATCACCCATTTTGCCACTCGACAGTTGCGTCTTTGTTATTCAGAATTTCAGATAGTGGCGTGTCGCTGACGACTGTAATGGACTGGTTTGAGAAATAGTGCGTGACCTTCTTCATGGTCATCTATATTCCATAGACAAGCTTCTGATAATGTGGGTATCGTTTCTTGGATGGAGTCAAAACTTCAGAGAGATAATAGACTGGGCGTTGAACCTTGTAAGCTCTTTCTTCTTCTTCTCGCTCGACCGTGAGTACTGTGCTGACAACTTGTCCAGTGGCTGCAATGTAAAGCAGTAAAGGCTCTTTGCTGATTGGTGCAGCGAGCACCGGCTGGGTGGAAAGCAGGGTTTTGAGCTCTGCAAACGCTGCATCAGCTTCACCAGTCCACTCCAACTTATCAGACTTCTTCATCAGTTGGTAAAGAGGCAAGGCCTTTTCACTGAGACGAGAAACGAATTGACTCAGGGCGGCCAGACAACCAGTCAGCTTCTGAACGTCATGCACTCGCATGGGGCGTTTCATTCGGAGGATGGTATCAACTTTCTCTGGATTGGCGTCGATCCCTTGTTCGGAAACGAGAAAACCGAGTAACTTTCCTCCTGGAACCCGAACGTGCATTTTGAAGGATTAAGCTTGATATCGTACCTCCTCAGGTTGGCAAAGGTTTCTGCAAGGTTAGTCAATAGGTCGGAAGCTTTGCGAGACTTGACCACAATGTCATCCATGTACGCTTCCACATTCCGACTGATTTGAGTGAGCAGGCACTTCTGAATCATTCTCATGAATGTTGCTCCGGCATTTTTCAAACCGAAAGGCATGGTGACATAGCAAAAGCACCCGAATGGGGTGATGAAGGCCGTTTTTATTTCATCGGGACCATACAATAGGATCTGATGGTATCCGGAATACGCATCTAAGAAAGACAAGCGCTCACACCCCGCAGTCGAGTCAACAATCTGATCGATGCGAGGGAGAGGGAAGTGATCTTTCGGGTAGGACCGATTGATATGCTTGAAATCAATGCACATACAAAGTGAATCATCCTTCTTAGGAACCATGACTACATTGTCTAACCACTCGGAGTGGTAGATTTCACGGATGAACTCTGCTGCCAACAGTCGAGCCACTTCTTCGCCAATTGCTTTCCTCTTCTGCATGGCGGACCGCCGAAGCTGCTCTTTGACGAGCTTTACTTTGGGGTCGACACGCAAACGGTGATCGGCCAGTCCCCTGGGCACACCTGGCATGTCAGAAGGTTTCCATGCAAAGATGTCCCAGTTCTCACAGAGGAACTGAACGAACACTTCTTCCTATTTGCTGTCGAGCGTTGTTGATATATGAGTCGGTGCAGCATTGGAATCCGTCGGGTGAATATGAACTAGCTTCGTCTCACCAGTCGACTAGAATGCGGAATCTGTGGAAGGCTTCTTGGCTCATAGCAAGTCAATTAGATCTGCATTCTTCTGATATTCTTGGAATTCGACTGCTGCCATCTGTTCGTCGGTGATTTTGGGACCTTTCTGGAAACATTCCTCAGCCTTCTGCCGATTGTCGGTAACTGTGATCACACCTTTGGGGCCAGGCATCTTTAGTTTGAGGTACACATAACATGGTCGAGCCATAAAACGTGCATAGGCTAGCCTACCCAAAATGGCATGATAGGCACTCTGGAAATCCACGACTTCAAATGTCAACTTCTGCTTACGATAATGCTTCGAGTCACCGAAAACCACGTCAAGGACGATCTGGCCGAGTGATTCGGCTTTCTTTCCAGGAATAACACCATGAAAATTCATATTGCTCTCGCTAGGCTTGGACATCGGAATGCCTGTCACGACCAGTTTTCCGGGTATTAATTTCCCAGAAAATGGCCTTTGTGCTCACCAGCCCTAGGATTACTGTTAGCTGATGAGGCACCACTTTATACAGAAACTCCAAGCAAAAATACATAATATGTAGTACAAGACCATTCTGGCCTATGAGTACAACATAAGGTTGCTAGTGGTTGATGGCGGAAGCGGTTTGTGGTACATCCGTGTCTATGGGACTCCATTTCTCACAGGAACAGCTGACCAGGTGTAACACCCACGATGTAGCTATATCTCCCACGTGTCGAAGCACGACTTAGAGGCATAACCACATGGTGGTTTTGTCGCAAGAAGGGTCATCTTCACACAATCCCATGTAATGAACAAGAAAGGGATAAAGAGAGTTGGCTTACAATCGCCACTTCACACAATATATAATTAAGATCATACATCATTCAAAATACACTCATAGACCGGCTACGGTCAAATTCAAATGAAAAGAAGACAACCCCAAATGCTAGATCCCCGATCGTCCCGACTGGGCTCCACTACTGATCATCTGGAAACGATACATAGTAACGACCAAGGGCCTCGTCAAACTCCCACTTCAGCTCAGTTGCGCCATCTACGCTGGTATCCTCGGCACCTGCATATGTTTTGGTAGAATCTGTGAGTCACGAGGACTCAGCAATCTCACACCCGCGAGGTCAACACTATTTAAGCTCATAGGTAGGGAAAGGGGTAATATGGTGGAGCTGCAGCAAGCACTAACCATATATGGTGGCTAACATACGCAAGTGAGAGCGAGAAGATAAGCAATGCATCGGTCGAGAAGCTAGAAGCGATCAAGAAGTGATCCTGAAACAACTTACGTCAAACATAACTCAAACCGTGTTCACTTCCCGGACTCTGCCGAGAAGAGACCATCACGGCTACACACACAGCTGATGCATTTTAAAGAGGTCAAGTGTCAAGTTATCTACAACCGGACATTAACAAATTCCCGTCTGCCTCATAACCACGGGCACGGATTTCGAAAGATAATATACCCTGCAGGGGTGTCCCAACTTAGCCCATCACAAGCTCTCACGGTCAACGAAGGATATACCTTCTCCCGGGAAGTCCCGATCGGCCTCGGAATCCCGGTTCGCAAAACATTTCGACAATGGTAAAACAAGACCAGCAAAGCCACCCGAATGTGCCGACAAATCCCGATAGGAGCTGCGCATATCTCGTTCTCAGGGCACACGGGATTGTCCAAACTTCCGATAGGCCAGCCCAGAGTTGCCCCTGGTGACCACCGGCGGCTGACAGGTTGGACCAACACTCGAAGGAGCACTGGCCCGGGGGGGTTAAAATAAAGATGACCCTTGGGATCGAGAAAACCCAAGGGAAAAGGGCTTAGGTGGCAAATGGTAAAACCAAGGTTGGGCCTTGCTGGAGGAGTTTTATTCAAAGCGAACTGTTAAGGGGGTCCCATAAATCACCCAACCGTGTAAGGAACGCAAAGTCAAGGAACATAACAACGGTATGACGGAAACTAGGGCGGCAAGAGTGGAACAAGTCACCAGGCATCAGGCCGAGCCTTCCACCCTTTACCAAATATAAAAGGTGTATTAATTTAAACAGGAGATATTCTGATATCCCAAAAAAAATCCATGTTCCGACCAGGAACAAACTTCATCTTCACCTGCAACTAACAACGCTATAAGAGGGGCTGAGCAAAAGAGGTGACATAGCCAAACAACGGTTTACTAGGACAGGATGGTTAGAGGTTTGATATGGCAATAGGGAGGCATGGTAAACAATGGCAGGTAGAGCTAACATAGCGATAGAGCGAGTACTAGCAAGCAAAGATAGAAGTGATATCGAAGGTATGGTCATCTTGCCTGCAAGGTTCTCAGAGTTGTCGAAGGCTTGATCCTCGTTAGCATACTCAACAGGTTCCTTGTGCACGTGCTCGTATCCCGGCTCTACCCAAAGCAAGAACACAAGCAAAGGAACCACAATAAATCACGGTGCAATGCACAAGCAACATGATGCCATACATGTCATGATATGCGAGATGTGATATGCAATGCATATGCGTGCTTCGGGAAGAAAAAGGATGAACAAGGCATCAACTTGGCAAACCAAGTATGCCGCTGGAAAGATGAGATGATTTCGGTTGAAATCGATATAAAGATCACCGGGAACGGATGCACGGTTTGCAAATGGCAAGCAAAACTAGAATGGCACAAAGCTGCGATTAACAGCACGATGCTACTTAGCATGCAACAAGAAACTATGCTACAGCACCCCAACATAAAAACAAAGCATATGGCAGTGATCTACAGGAGATGCTTAACAAAAGAGGAACACTGAGCTACGGCTAAATCACATCATAACAGGTTCAAACAAGCATGGTGAAAGTGCAAAAAATATCAGGTTGGACATGGCATAAACAGCATCACGAAGCAATGTTCAGTGCAAGTTACCAACATGCTACAGGAACCTATAATAGCAAAACAAGGCATGGCATGAATCTACTCAAAGCATAGATCAAATTTCCCTTACTGACCATAAGCCAAAAAGGACCAGAAGATATGATGGCACCCATGTGAACATAGCAAGTTTCGTTAACAGATTCAGCAAACAAAGCATGGCATTGACATAATTACGAAGGCACGTTCGCGAACTCGATGCACTCACTACAGAGCATTTCATGATAAACTAAGCATACATCCATCAAGAAGACATGACATAGAAGCTATACATGGCAAGAACAACACCATAGCATAGCCGGATCAACTACAACAACCTCGGCAAAATTGAATAACATGTAAACAATCTGCCAGGAAACATTTTGAAGCAAAAGTAGAGCACTAAAATGACATGCTAGACTACTACATAATTGCAACCAGGACCATGGATGGATAGAGCATAACCATATGTTCAAAACACCCTTACTGAAGTATCTCAAAATATGCATGGATCTCTCTGTAGCATCATGTTTACATGGCATCAAAATAACAGCAGAACAGGGACAAGAATCAGCAATATCACGAAGCCTAGTTTGCATTCTTGTGCTAGTCACCACATTGATCACAAAAATACATGGTAATCACCTCTTTAAAGAAGACATAGCATAGTTCAAAACACATGTAGGGATCAAGTACATAGGATGCACACATCAATCATGGCAAAAATGACAAAAGTGCATGTTCTGTTAAGAATCTAAAACTAACATTATTAAGCACTCTTCCAACAGCATTTCGGGCATCAAGATGAGCTCAAATGAAAATGATGCAATGATATGAAATGATGTACTCTTCGAGGCGAACAATTCGGTATGCTACACGCCCAAAACGGAGCCACGGGTGCAAAGTTGTGGGGCGATGAACATGCGACAAAAATTACTTACAGATAAGACTTAGTGGAATTCGGGGGAGGAGAGGTCAACCTTCTCAGATCTGGAGATCGCCGGAGAAGTGGCCGGAGAGGACGGAGATGGCGGACGGAGCTCAGGGAGGGCCGGAGGAGGAGCTCGGGGCGGCTGCCGGAGCGAGGCCGGCTGGATCCGGGCGCGGCCGGGCGCGGCGGAGGCGGCGCGGGCGACCGGAGGC
>NC_057795.1:23940705-23958442 GCF_018294505.1 Triticum aestivum
ATCTGGGCCCGCGCGGGCCAGGCGGGCCGGCGGTGCGGGGGTGGCGGAGCGGGCCATGTGTCGCGCTGCGATTGGCTCGGGCGGCGCGGCGGACGCGTCCGGCGGCACGGAGAGGAGCGGGGCTAGGGTTGGACTGCGAAAAATCCGGGGGGAAGCACATATTTATAGGTAGAGGGAGCTAGGAGACTACAAATGGAGTGCGGTTTTCGCCCACACGATCGTGATCCGACGACGGAGCGCATGGAAGTGACTTAGATGGGTTATTGGGCTGTTTTGGAGGGGTGTTGGGCTGCAACTCAAAAGAGGCCTTCGCGGGAGTGCGGTTAGCCATTGGAGTACCAAACGAGCTCCAAATGACCCGAAACTTGACAGGTGGTCTACCGGTGTTATACCAGGGCCACTTGGCAAGGATCGGTCCATTCCAAGAACGTTCAACACCCGCACACGAAAAGAGACAAGAGGGGTACGCCGGTGCACGTGGGAGTGTCGGATTGCGAAACGGACAACGGGGAAAATGCTCGGATGCATGAGACAAACACGTATGCAAATGAGATGCACATGATGACATGATATGATATGCATGACATGAATAAAATGCAAAACAAAAGACAAAACCCAACCACGGAGGGAATATCATATCACATAGCCGAAAATGGCAAGAGTTGGAGATACAAAGATGGAAAGTTACATCCGGAGTGTTACAACACTCCACCACTACAAGAGGATCTCGTCCCGAGATCTAGGACTGAAAGAACTCCGGATATTCGGAACGGAGGTGATCCTCGCGCTCCTAGGTGGCTTCACAATCGGAATGTTGTGACCACTTCACTTTCAGGAATTTGATTGACTTGTTGCGAGTCTTGCGCTCGGTTTCTTCAATAATAGCAATGGGGTGCTCATGATAAGAGAGATCTTCCTGGAGGTCAATCTCTTCGAAGTTGACAGTGCGCTCAGGAGTCTTCAAGCACTTGCGAAGCTGTGACACATGAAACACATCGTGCACGTTCGCGAAGTTGGACGGAAGCTCAAGTTGATAGGCGAGGTCGCCTCTTTTGCCAATGATCTTGAAAGGACCCACGTATCTAGGGGCAAGATTCCCTTTGATATTGAAGCGACGAGTGCCTTTCATTGGAGAGATGTGGAGGTAGACATGGTCTCCAATTTCAAAAGCCAAGTCACGGTGCTTGCTATCATAATAGCTCTTCTATCGCGATTGCGCGGCTTTGAGATTCTCATGAATGACTTTGCACATTTCTTCGGCTTCTGTGATCAAGTCATTGCCAATAAGTTGGCGTTCACCTGTCTCGGACCAATTGAGAGGAGTACGACACTTTCTGCCATAGAGAATTTCGAATGGGGCCTTGCCCGAACTCGCTTGGAAGCTGTTGTTATAGGAAAACTCGGCATATGGAAGACAATCTTCCCACTTCATACCGAAAGAGATGACACAAGACCTGAGCATATCTTCAAGGATTTGATTGACTCGCTCGACTTGGCCACTTGTTTGAGGATGGAAAGCTGTGCTGAAACGAATGTTGCTGCCCATGGCCTTCTGAAAGGATTCCCAGAACTTAGAAGTGAAGATGCTTCCATGATCTGAAGATATCAATTGTGGAATGCCGTGCAAGGAGACAATTCTGGAGGTGTATAGCTCTGCCAGCTGAGCTGCTGTGATAGATTCTTTGATAGGAAGAAAATGAGCCACTTTGGTAAGATTGTCAATGACAACGAAGATAGCATCATTTCCACGCTTGGACTTAGGAAAACCAGTCACGAAGTCCATCTCGATATGGTCAAACTTCCATTCCGGAATAGCAAGAGGTTGGAGGAGACCAGCTGGTCTTTGGTGTTCTGCTTTCACCCTTCTGCAAACATCACATTCATTCATGAATTGAGCAATCTCTCGCTTCATTCGAGTCCACCAATACGACTGCTTGAGGTCATGGTACATCTTTGTACTTCCAGGATGAATGTATAGGAGGGAATTGTGTGCCTCGTTCATGATGACTTTTCTCAGATCACCTTTAGGAACCACAATTCGATCCTCGAAGAAAAGAGTATCTTTGTCATCCAAGCGATAGCACTTGTATTTGGGAATGCCCTTGTCAATACCACGTTTCACCTTCTTCACCATGTTATCCAGGAGTTGTGCCTCACGAATTTGATCTTCCAAAGTAGGAGAGACTATGAGGTTGGCAAGAAAGCCTTGAGGAACAACTTGAAGATTCAGCTTGCGGAAAGCTTCACAAAGATCCGGTCGAAATGGCTTGAGAATTAGACTGTTGCAATAAGCCTTTCTGCTTAGAGCATCTGCAATCACATTCTCCTTGCCAGGAGTATATTCAATACTCGAATTGTACTCTTGAATCATTTCGACCCATCGAGTTTGCCTGAGGTTAAGGTTGGGTTGAGTGAAGATATACTTGAGGCTCTTGTGATCGGTGAAAATGTCCACTTGCCTTCCCAATAAGAGATGTCTCCATGTTATCAATGCATGGACAACTACCGCTAACTCAAGATCGTGAGTGGGGTAGTTCTTTCGTTGGGCTTCAACTGACGAGAGGTATAGGCCACAACTTTTTTCTCTTGCATCAACACAGCACAGAGACCTTGAAGGGAAGCATCACAGAAAACTTCGAATGGCTTGGATTCATCAGGAGGAGTCAAAACAGGAGCTGTGACTAGCTTCTCTTTGAGGGTGTTAAAAGCGACGCCACACTCAGGCGTCCAGACATACTTGACATGCTTCTGGAGGAGGTTGGAAAGAGGCTTTGCAATCTTAGAGAAGTTCTCAACGAATCTTCGGCAATAGCTTGCAAGACCAAGAAAACTGCGGCGCTGTTTGACATTCTGAGGAGGTTCCCAATTCAGAACAGCAGACACCTTCGCGGGATTAATAGCAATGCCCTTGGCAGAGATGATATGACCAAGGTAAAGAACTTCATCAAGCCAGAACTCACATTTGGAAAACTTTGCATAGAATTGACACTCTCTGAGCTTGTCGAGCACCAATCGCAAATGTTTGGCATGATCCTGCTTATTCTTGGAGAAAACCAAGATATCATCGAGATACACCAGAACAAATTCATTGGTGTAGGGGTTGAAGATAAAGTTCATCATGCGAGAGAACGTTGGAGGAGCATTGACAAGGCCGAAAGACATGATAGTATATTCATAAGAACCATAGCTTGTTCTCAATGCTGTCTTGGGAATATCTTGTTCACGAATGCGAATCTGATGATAACCCATACGAAGGTCAAGCTTGGAGAATACTTTAGCACCTTTGAGTTGCTAGAAAAGCTCATTGATGTTGGGAAGTGGATACTTGTTCTTGATTGTCTTGTTGTTCAATGGACGGTAATCGACGCAAAGTCGGTCCGTGCCATCCTTCTTCTGGACAAAAAGAACTCCACAACCCCATGGGGATGAACTCGGTCTGATCAAACCCAGACGCTCTTGTTCATCGAGCTGCTTCTTCAATTCCTTCAGCTCCTTGGGTCCAAGCTTGTAAGGACACTTGCAAACGGGTTCTGTTCCCGGCTCAAGATCAATAACGAACTCGACTGGCCGATGAGGAGGCATACCCGGAAGCTCTTCTGGAAAGACATCTTGGTACTCATAAACGACTAGAATTTGAGAAATAGCATCCAACTCGCCCTTCTCATTGAGAGAAAAGAACTGAATGGTTTCATCACGAGCGGCATAGATGATAACATCCTCAAAAGGGTGTGTCAATTGAATTTGCCTGGCAGCACAATCAAGCTGAGCCTTGTGCTTAGAAAGCCAGTCCATCCCAAGAATTAGATCAATATCAGAATCGCCAAGAACAATTGGAGAAGGCCGAAATTTATAGTCGCCCATCTTGATAGAAACATCTGGAACCATGGAGCTTGCGTTCATGCATTTACCCGGAGAGACAACTGCTAATGGTCTAGGCAATTCTTGGAAAGACAACTCATGCTTAGATGCAAATGGTCTTGAGATGAAACTAAGCGATGCACCAGTGTCAAAAAGAACTTTTGCAGGAATATCATTAACTGGAAGATTACCGATTATCACATCAGAAGAATCCTCTGCCTGAGCTGCATTCATCATGTTGACCTTCGCAAACTTGGAATTATGCTTGACCACAGCATTGCTTGAAGATCTCACAGGAGGAGGAGGAGGAAGGCGCCTTTGATTGAAGCATTTGTTTGCGTAGTGACCTTTCTGCTGGCACTTGTTGCAAGTCACTTCTGAGAGCGGACGATGATAAGGAGCATTTGACCTTGGAGCTTGAGGCTGAGACTTGTTCTGATGGCCTGGGTTGGGTGGGTGGGAAGATCCACGACCACCTGAGTTCTTCTGCTGGTAAGGCTGATGAAACGGAGGAGGAGGAAGGTAGAACTTCTGCTGCTTAGCTGCCACTTGTGAGGAAGAAGAAGATTGCACTGCATTCCTGATTCTCTTCTTAGAAGCCTCACACTTGAGCTAAGCACCTTCTTGTTTGAGTGCCATATTGTAGAATTGATCAAACTGAGTAGGCTCAACAAGAACGAGAGCTAACTGCAGATCCTCTCTAAGGCCACCTCTGAATTGGTAGATCATACTCTTTTCATCAGGAACATCTTGCTTAGAGAAGCGAGGAAGTTTCTGAAACTGCTTGTTGTATTCATACACTGACATGTTGCCTTGCTTGAGATTGCAGAACTCCTCACGCTTGCTATCAACAACACTGGTAGGAATATGGTGAGCTTTAAAGTTCCGACAGAAATCAGTCCAAGTAATCACTCGACCACCTCTGGAATCCTTGTATTGCTGGAACCAATCAGCTGCCTGATCCTTGAGCTGAAAATAAGCGAACTTGACATAGTCCTCAGGCCTGACATTGCTATATTCAAAATGCTTGTTTATATCCACGAGCCAATCATCGGCGTCTGTGGCCTCGACACAGTAGCTGAAAGACTTCGGCTGATTTGCAAGGAATTGGTTGAGGGTAGGAAATAGAGGTTGATGATTGAATTGCCCTTGACCTTGATTCCCTTGGTTGCCTTGGCCTTGGTTGCACTCTTGCATGAGCTGGATCATCATCTGGGCATGGGCGTTTGAGGCTGCCATTAAAGCTTGCCATGCCTCCGGAGGCGGAAGTGGAGGTGGAGGGTTCACCTGACTCCCATCATTGCGTTCCGGATTCTGACGCGTTGGCGGAGCCATCCTGAAGAGGGTGACATCCGTTAGCATCTTGATAGACAGATAGACAAGTTAAATTAACGGATAGAAATTGCAACATATAGTCTTCACAATAAACATTCGAACAAGGATGAACGAATGAATTCCAAAGCAAACATCACACGTCCAATAAGGTGAGAAGCCACTTGATAAGAGATTGATGAATGAAATAAACAAGGTACAACTGGAACAAATAAGTGGTAAGGATTACCCAATCACAGACCAAATATCTGCTGGAAGAAATGCTAGAGCTACTTGAATCCCACCTATAAACTCCCGAAACTTTCTGGTTATGCAATCAGGTGATGGGGATACAGGGGAAGCAATATATCTCACCCAAACTAACAATCCCTACATCCAGCTGTATCCATCCGTCAACACATAACCAAGAAACCTTCGGAAATCGTGTACCTCAACCTTCGAAAAGCATCCGTTATACGAGTTATGGCAATACTCCCGAACTCCTGCCCCAGTACTGGGTGGCATCGAGGTTATCTCACCAACAACTGCATAAAAGAGATTTTTGATGTCAGCAAAACTCAGGTATTCCAGAACTGCAACGATAAAATTGTGACGACAACACCTCAGAGCTCAACTCCCCGGGTCAAAGCCACATAATAGATAGGAGGCACCAAGAACAATGTTCTCGTCACAAAACCATCGAAACGATTCCAAGATACCCGCGTGATCCTAAAATTTTTTTTAGTGAAATTTGAGAAGAGGACAGACAAAACATCTACGTCAGGAGACCTCACCAGAGCGACGAAGGGACTGAGGAGTAAAAAGAATCCTACTCTCCGATATATATAATCCTAAGACTCAAAACATTTTTGTTCTAGACTCAACATCGCTAGCAAACAATCAAGTAGGGGGCTCCTAAGTCGGGGATGGCTCTGATTACCAACTTGTAACACCCACGATGCGGCTATATCTCCCACGTGTCGAAGCATGACTTAGAGGCATAACTGCGTGGTGGTTTTGTCGCAAGAAGGGTCATCTTCACACAATCCCATCTAATGAACAAGAAAGGGATAAAGAGAGTTGGCTTACAATCGCCACTTCACACAATACATAATTAAGATCATACATCATTCAAAATACACTCATTGACCGGCTATGGTCAAATTCAAATGAAAAGAAGACAACCCCAAATGCTAGATCCCCGATCGTCCCGACTAGGCTCCACTACTGATCATCTGGAAACGATACATAGTAACGACCAAGGGCCTCGTCAAACTCCCACTTCAGCTCAGTTGCGCCATCTGCGCTGGTATCCTCGGCACCTGCATCTGTTTTGGTAGAATCTGTGAGTCACGAGGACTCAGCAATCTCACACCCGCGAGATCAAGACTATTTAAGCTCATAGGTAGGGAAAGGGGTAATATGGTGGAGCTGCAGCAAGCACTAAGCATATATGGTGGCTAACATACGCAAGTGAGAGCGAGAAGAGAAGGAACACATCGGTCGAGAAGCTAGAAGCGATCAAGAAGTGATCCTGAAACTACTTACGTCAAACATAACTCAAACCGTGTTCACTTCCCGGACTCCGCCGAGAAGAGACCATCACGGCTACACACACAGTTGATGCATTTTAAAGAGGTCAAGTGTCAAGTTATCTACAACCGGACATTAACAAATTCCCATCTGCCTCATAACGGCGGACACGGCTTTCGAAAGATAATATACCCTACAGGGTTGTCCCAACTTAGCCCATCACAAGCTCTCACGGTCAACGAAGGATATACCTTCTCCCGGGAAGACCCGATCAGCCTCAGAATCCCGGTTCGCAAAACATTTCGACAATGGTAAAACAAGACCAGCAAAGCCACCCGAATGTGCCGACAAATCCCGATAGGAGCTGCGCATATCTCGTTCTCAGGGCACATCGGATTGTCTAAACTTCCGATAGGCCAGCCCAGAGTTACCCCTGGTGACCACCGGCGGCTGACAGGTTGGACCAACACTCGAAGGACCACTGGCCCGGGGGGGTTAAAATAAAGATGACCCTTGGGCTCGCGAAAACCCAAGGGAAAAGGTCTTAGGTGGCAAATGGTAAAACCAAGGTTGGGCCTTGCTGGAGGAGTTTTATTCAAAGCGAACTGTTAAGGGGGTCCCATAAATCACCCAACCGTGTAAGGAACGCAAAATCAAGGAACATAACACCGGTATGATGGAAACTAGGGCGGCAAGAGTGGAACAAGTCACCAGGCATAAGGATGAGCCTTCTACCCTTTACCAAATATATAAGGTGCATTAATTTAAACAGGAGATATTGTGATATCCCAAAAAAAATCCATGTTCCGACCAGGAACAAACTTCATCTTCACCTGCAACTAACAACGCTATAAGAGGGGCTGAGCAAAAGCGGTGACATAGCCAAACAACGGTTTGCTAGGATAGGATGGTTAGAGGTTTGACATGGCAATAGGGAGGAATGGTAAACAATGGCAGGTAGAGCTAACATAGCGATAGAGCAAGTACTAGCAAGCAAAGATAGAAGTGATATCGAAGGTATGGTCATCTTGCCTGCAAGGTTCTCAGAGTTGTCGAAGGCTTGATCCTCGTTAGCGTACTCAACAGGTTCCTCGTGCACGTACTTGTCTCCCGGCTCTACCCAAAGCAATAACACAAGCAAAGGAACCACAATAAATCACGGTGCAACGCACAAGCAACATGATGCAATACATGTCAAGATATGCGAGATGTGATATGCAATGCATATGCGTGCTTCGGGAAGAAAAAGGATGAACAAGGCATCAACTTGGCAAACCAAGTATGCCGCTGGAAAGATGAGATGATTTCGGTTGAAATCGATATAAAGATCACCGGGAACGGATGCACGGTTTGCAAATCGCAAGCAAAACAAGAATGGCACAAAGCTGCGATTAACAGCACGATGCTACTTAGCATGCAACAAGAAACTATGCTACAGCACCCCAACATAAAAACAAAGCATATGGCAGTGATCTACAGGAGATGCTTAACAAAAGAGGAACACTGAGCTACGGCTAAATCACATCATAACAGGTTCAAACAAGCATGGTGAAAGTGCAAAAAATATCAGGTTGGACATGGCATAAACAGCATCACGAAGCAATGTTCAGAGCAAGTTACCAACATGCTACAGGAACCTATAATAGCAAAACAAGGCATGGCATGAATCTACTCAAATCATAGATGAAATGTCCCTTACTGACCATAAGCCAAAAAGGACCAGAAGATATGATGGCACCCATGTGAACATAGCAAGTTTCGTTAACAGATTCAGCAAACAAAGCATGGCATTGACATAATTACGAAGGCACGTTCGCGAGCTCGATGCACTCACTACAGAGCATTTCATGATAAACTAAGCATACATCCATCAAGAAGACATGACATAGAAGCTATACATGGCAAGAACAACACCATAGCATACCCGGATCAACTACAACAACCTCGGCAAAATTGAATAACATGTAAACAATCTGCCAGGAAACATTTTGAAGCAAAAGTAGAGCACTAAAATGACATGCTAGACTACTACATAATTGCAACCAGGACCATGGATGGATAGAGCATACCATATATTCAAAACACCCTTACTGAAGTATCTCAAAATATGCATGGATCTCTCTGTAGCATCATGTTTACATGGCATCAAAATAACAGCAGAACAGGGACTAGAATCAGCAATATCACGAAGCCTAGTTTGCATTCTTGTGCTAGTCACCACATTGATCACAAAAATACATGGTAAGCACCTCTTTAAAGAAGACATAGCATAGTTCGAAACACATGTAGGGATCAAGTACATAGGATGCACACATCAATCATGGCAAAAATGACAAAAGTGCATGTTCTGATAAGAATCTGAAACTAACATTATGAAGCACTCTTCCAACATCATTTTGGGCATCAAGATGAGGTCAAATGAAAATGATGCAATGAGATGAAATGTTGTACTCTTCGAGACGAACAATTCGGTATGCTACACGTCCAAAACGGAGCCACGGGTGCAAAGTTGTGGGGCGATGAACATGCGACAAAAATTACTTACAGATAAAACTTAGTGGAATTCGGGGGAGGAGAGGTCAACCTTCTCAGATCTGGAGATCGCCGGAGAAGTGGCCGGAGAGGACGGAGACGGCGGCCGGAGCTCAGGAAGGGCCGGAGGAGGAGCTCGGGGCGGCTGCCGGAGCGAGGGAGGGCCGCCGCCTGCATGAGACGAACACGTATGCAAATGAGATGCACATGATGACATGATATGATATGCATGACATGAATAAAATGCAAAACAAAAGACAAAACCCAACCACGGAGGGAATATCATATCACATAGCCGAAAATGGCAAGAGTTGGAGGTACAAAGATGGAAAGTTACATCCGGGGTGTTACACCAGGTTAACTCCTATCTTCGCGGGGCTGCTATCACCGTTGCTTAGGTTCCGGGGCTGTCATCGCAACGCTCCTCTCCATGCAAGAAATCTGGCCAAGACAATAGCTAGGGACAAGCCAGTGAGTACTTTGAATGTACTCGCAAACATTATGAACACAGGTATAATATAACAAAACATGTTCTGAAATATTCTATGATCACAACGTCAGTCATAAAATAAAAATCTCTGATGCACGCAAGCGGGTTATTTATATGCAACATGGTTATGTAGTAACAGAGTAGTAATAAAATGCACCAATCGGGTGTTTGAAGCGACGCCTCGAAAGGATAATAAATAACGAGCATGCCTCAGTCGGCGTCTGGGCGACACCACATAAAGGGCTTATAAAGTAAATAAATAACAGCATGCCACAGTCGGGCGTCTTAGCGACACCACATGAAGGGCTTATAAAGTAAATAAATAACAGCATGCCACAGTCGGGCGTCTGAGCGACATCATATAAAGGGCTTATAAAGTAAATAAATAACAGCATGCCACAGTCGGGCGTCTGAGCGACACCACATAAAGGGCTATAAAGTAAATAAATAACAGCATGCCACAGTCGGGCGTCTGAGCGACACCACATAAAGGGCTTATAAAGTAAATAAATAATAGCATGCCACAGTCGAGCGTCTGAGCGACACCACATAAAGGGCCTATAAAGTAAATACAATCAAAGTGAATATCCAGGAAGTAGTACCGTCCCAGGGATACCCATTACGTCAAATAATATAAAGGGGTTAGTCCATAATAATATAAATCATAATCATCATAAGTCACACGTCATGATCCATATTCTGGTTTAGTAGTTCCTCCTCTGAAGACCGACACTTGACCCATCCAAGACTGTAGTCCTTAACCGTGGACACGGCTATTCGAATAGATTTAATCTCTGCAGAGGGTGTACTCTTTACCCACGAGTAACGGATTCCTTTAGTCCATCGGGACTAATTCCGTCTACGATCTTTCAGTTGAAAACACACCTGACCTGCACACACCAGCTTAACTTACCGGTGTCTGGAATCACCCACGACACCTGTCAAGCAAAACTCTAAGTGGGGAGGCTACAACCTCGCGTAGCATGGGATCAAATTTATATCGCGCGCTCTAAGGGGTGGCCTCCCCTCTCGGTCCCAACCGGAAACACCCATGCCCCTGGACTAGGTGGCCTGCCTACCAGCTACAACCGGTATCCTTCACCATGGCCTCTCTGTACGGTGTATGCTAGAAAGGGGTTGACGCTTTACTGAACCGTACCCTACTTGTTGTAGGGACAAGTGGTAGTACGAAGCAAGTATGGGGGTTACTGGAACAAGACTCGATCTATGGCCGACTCGGGAGGTTTAAGTATTCCCTGCATGATTAGCATATCGAATATATTTCATCCAACAGATAGAACCACCACTCATCATACCCCATCATGCCATACCGGACACACTCGTCTCAACGAGGAACTAGGGACAAGCTCAGGTCTACCCAAGACAGAAACTTTCCCGGCTTCCTTTCGGCAGGCACGAAAAGCATACGAGGATGATTACTGTCACAAGCATGACCATTTCCAACAGCAAGGAAATCTCCAATATGCATGAGATCATTAATATGCACTCATGAGTTTGACATATCATCACATAAAATAACGGACACACCGTGTCGAGGTGGTATTGTAACCATGTCAGACAACACACACAAAATTATGCCCGAGTTCAGAATGCTTGCCTTCAAGTTGTGGGGAAGGCAGGGTGCACTCCAAAACTTTTGAAAGCTTTCTCCTCTCTGCAAAAATCCTATTTAAAATATTTTGAATCAATACATAGTTTCAAAAACAGTACCAAAAAGTTGTCTGAATTTTTTCAAATAAATCTGAAAATAAACTAGACAATATTTGAGAGAGGTAGGAAAAAGAATCAACTTATTTGGAGTTATATTTAAAAAGTTATGGTCAGTCAAAGTTTTGGTCAAAATTTGTGTTTAAAATAAAACAAAAAAAGGAAAAATGTTTCGAAAACTGACCACGTCGAAGGCGTATTCCGAGTTTACGTCTCCACTTATCCAGCGTGAAGCACGCGTGGGTCACTGACAGTGGGTCCCGCGGGCCCACTGGTCAGGTTTGACTAGTCCACGCGTGCGCCGTCTCCTCCGACCGAACAGAGGCGGAGCTCCGACGAGGCTCGCCGGCGAACGGAGGCATCCCCCGGGGATCTGAGCATGGGAATGGATCCGCCACTCCAGGGCGGTCCTCCCGGTGGTCGAGAGGGTTGCGGGGATGAAGGGAGTCGCCGGCGGCGAGCTTTGCGGCGGACGGCGGCTTTGGGAGGTTCGGGGGTTCGGGCTATGGTGGCTCCCGACCGTGTTTGAAAGGCTGGGCAGATCCGCGGGGTTGAGGGGAGGAGGATGGAGGCATTGGACGTACAGGGGGGCCCTGACTGCGATGCATGGCGCTGGGGCGTGGCGGCGGCCGAACCGGCCGGAATCGGGGAAGACGGCTTCCAACCGACGATGGCTGGCTGTGGGGGTGCTCTTGGGGTGGCCTGAGATTGCCTGAGTGCTCGGATGAGCTCGGGGGCCTCCTTTTATAGCGCCATGAGGTCGGTTCCGCGGCGGTGGATAAGAATGCCGGTGAACCGCCTCGCTGTAGCTAGCAGGGCGACGTGGAGCTGGCCGGCGCATCCTGACTAGCTCCCTACTGCTCAAGATGGCCAGCTGGCGTGCGGGTGTGGCTCGGGCGGCGCCGTCCACGGCAGTGGCCTGCTGCGGCCGTCGGCGACTAGCGATGGCGACGCTGTGGAGCGTCAGGGGGGGTCCAGGCGACTCTGCGGGGAGGGAGGAGTGGAGGCGCGACGGCTGGGAGAAGGGAGGGGCCAGAACGGGCGCGGGGGAGGCGGCAGCGGGACGCGACCACTCGGGTGTCCGCACGTGCAAAACGCGCGCTCTGGCCGCACCCAGAGCGTGCATGCCAAGTGTTCGGCGAAATGCCCAGGCAGGCTAGGTGGCATGAGTGGGGCTGGGGATTAGCAGGTATAGGTTAGAGGCATTTAGGAGCTTATTGGACATGCCAGTATGTCAAGAGGGGCAAGATCACAGTGCAAAACTAAAATCATGCCAAAACTGTCCATGCACTCAGGGTGTTTGACAAAATGCCAAGAGCATCTAGGAAACTCTTGGAGGGGCCAAAATCTCCAAATCAGGGTCTCCTTAGATGCAGGTGAGGATGGCAAGGTTAGTTGGCCAAATCTAGAAACTTGTTAGTGTAAGTTTTGCAAAACTCCAGTTCTGGACAGAAGGGAAAGGGCATAATATCATGTACCAAAAATGCTCCAATGAGTCCAACCTCCTGGATTTAAGGGTTTGGTAAGGTGTACTACACGCAGGAGAAAGCTCATGGTCACTAGAGCAAAATTATTAGGGATGCAGTAGAAAACAACCAACTGGGCCAGAATGAAAAAGAGGTTGATTCACTCAAATTTTTCAAAGGACATAACTGGGTTATTGCATAAAGTTGAATAATATACTCCTATTAACATTCCATAATTTTGGTGGAAGTTTTAAAGAAATATTTGAATAGGTTGTAGTGCAAAATTGCCCACTAGAGCAGATTTGAAAATTAGATGTAGAGCTCAAAATATCCAAAGAATGAAATATATTTTTGCATAAAAGAGATTTAAAAACATCACATTATATCCCCAATTTGTGGTGAAAATTTTAAATGCATTTATCAAATGGTTGCAGTTCTAAAAGGGCTTCAAAACTAATGAAAAACCATTTTAAGGAATAAAGGTCAGAGAGAAAAATTGTATGCAAATAAATCCACTGATAATAGAAGTGTTTTCCTTGAGAGGGTAAACAAGTCCAATAATAAAATTGGAAAGTTTTCACTTGGGGTAAAAACTCCATAAAAAAAGAACAGAAAGGTTCTGAAATCAAAAGAAAATCCAGAAAAAAAAGTTTAAGTTTCCTGGCAAATTTTTAATTAATAAAACAAGGTTAAAATTTTCGGGGTGTCACAAACTACCCGCCTTAAGAAAAATCTCGTCCTCGAGATTTGCTAAGGCTTGTTTTTTTGAAAACACTATTTTTACCACAAAAAAAAATAATCACTTCACTTAAGCGGTAAGATGCGGCTACAGTGAGAGGGCAATAAGTGGAGTAAAACTACAGTGTGGGATACTGGCGCTGCGTGGAGAAATCCACAGTTTTGGGGGGAAAACGAGCGATTTCTACGTCGGACGCAGTAAACTAAATTCTAAATTCTAAAATACACTGGTCGTAACCGAGAGCACAATGCTCCCTTTGGCTGACAGGTGGACCCGGGGCCCACTGTCAGTCTCTTCTTCTTCCTCTGGCTCTCTCTTCTTCCTCTCTCCCGTGCGCTTTCCCGCGCTTTCTCCACCGGCGATGTCTAGCGTGTAGGGCATCTAGGCCGTACCTGCGGTAGTGCGCGGCGTGCTAGCTGCCGGGACAGCATGCACTCACCTCGCGGGCCAGTGCGCTGTCTGCACTACTCACGGATTCGCCTCCGAACACCGGCGTTCGAGCGACGAGCGGCGCTGGTGGATTTCGCCCATCGTACACAGATTTCGAGCTATAAAACGACCGCGATGCTCCTTCTTCTTCCTCCACCTGACCTCGCTTCTCCTTCTCCTCCCTTCTCCTTCATTTCTGTCTGCAGGAGCTCGGGACGAGGCTCTAATGGCGGACGTGATGCCGGACTGGTACGCGATCATGATGTGCGGAGGGTTGGCGGCATTGCTGGGGTTCTCCGTGCTCCTGTCCGTGATGATCCTCGATGATCGTCGTGATGCGGCCGCTCGAGTGTTGGCTCTCCGCAGTGGCGGTGATCACGATGATTAGGTGTGGTGTCGGGTCCTAACTGTTGTTAGAGTGCTGGAGGTAACTTGTACCCGAATAATTTCCCACAAATCCCTTCTTCAGAGACTGTGGTGTTAGTGAGGCGATCAGTTAGGTGCAAAAATGTGTGTGTGGTCGAGTGATTGTGGTTGTGAGTCTGCTGTCGTGGTGCTGCGTGAATAAAAATCCCATGTCGTGAGAAGACATACGATGCAGCAACTCAGGGAAAATAAATCTTACTCCAGGATTTTTCGCGAGAGAAATCAATTAATTTAGAAAAAATTAAACCACAACAAAAACTACTGACATTAGTAGAAACCAAATAATTGACTCGTCGCACAAACTCAGGGTACCACGCATAAGTTACAACACATAACTAAATGTTGCAATAATAAACACAGCAGTGACGTCTATAATGAAAACGGTAACTGGACGGGGTCCCGAGAAAACGTCTCTGGTACTGGGACGCACTCCTCTTCTATCGGGGGAAGTGGATTGACCAGTCGATGAATGCGTTTCTCCTGGTCGGGCCTCAGTAGTCTGCCGATGGTGATCTGAGGATTCAAATCAGCGAGACTCTGGAGATAACCCATTATTCGCTGGGTCAAACGCTCTTCGGCGATGACATGCTGGGCAATGTTTGCCAACACTGGGTCTCTCTCAATTCGTCCACCGGGAAAAGATGTCACTTCTCTGGGTGCTGCGCAACTCGGGAAGTAATAATACCCCCGATCGCTGGCATAGGGTACCACGAATCGAAGGCGAGCAAGCACTTCGTACGCAGCAGCTTCCATAGCCATATGTGGGGTTGGCATAGATTTCCCCACGAAAGAGACTTCCATTGGGTCTTGGTTTGGGTTTGCGGAAGGGATGTGCACCACTGCCCAATATTTCAAGGTGGATGGGGTGATCCTCGATTTGAGCAGCTCGTACTGGGGTGGATGGGCGGGACTCATGGTACTGCAGGTAAAGTCCCACAAAATTTTAACGAAGCTACCTGGGGTTGCGTCTGGAGTCCTCAGATAAATGCTGGGGCTCGGCATGGTAAAGAAATGGTTGTGAAGAGTTGTGCACAAGATGAGGGATGCTTGGCAAGGTCATGAGGTGGCCTTTTATATAGCATCCGGGCGGGGTCTTTCACCGTGGTGAAGAGTAACTTAGTCTGTCGGTTCTACTCTACAGGGTCGGGGTCAATGCTACAGATACACATATCTCACAAAAGCGATGCATTACTGTGGATGTCGTCGGGGTGGTTTTTGGTAGTTGTGCCCGGGGTAAAAATGCAACCGCAACCTAACATATTTATGCAAGGCTACTATTCAAAACAGAGGCACACAAGCAGGATGCGTTTATTCAAGGCGATGCAAGGCTACATAATTACAGGGCGTGGGCGTACTGAGACTCGGTACTACTCGAGTGACTTAGTCTACCTCGTTTATATACAAGCGGGTGTGCCTTGTGGAAGTAGAGGATTCTCCTTAGGTCTCACTGTCGGGATTAGCTTGAGGAGGTTGAGGGGCTGCAGGGCCGGGGTAGCGATGATGACCATCGCGGGGATCGTTGGCCACAATCCCGTTGGAGCGTGTTCCCAAAAGGCGACGAAGCACTTCTGGGGTCATCAAAGCACCTTGGTTGATGGATGGGGCAGACCTCAGGGACTCGATCGGTTGTCCAAACAGCACGACTGGATTGTCGGCGTTGGGCTCATCCTCTTCTCTAGCCGGGGCTCGGCGAACCAGCTCTCCTCGAGTTGCGATCAGATGCAGAGTGATCTGATCGAACAGTTTCTCTAGTGCACTTACATAGCGCACCAGATGCAATAATGCAGGATCTGTCTCGTGATCTCAGTTGGCAACCTGGGGTGGTCTGCCATACCCGTCACGGCTGGGGTAGTAGTAGAATGAGCGACAGTTAACTCTGGGCGACAAGTGTCGGAGTTGAACTATAGCCTCTCGAGCAGCTAGTTGGATGACTTGTGGCTCAAAGGAAGTTGTCCTTCCGGTGAACCGGTAGGGGCGTTCGGGCGATAGTCCCCTACCATAGATGTGCACAGTGGCCCAAAATTGACGGCTTTCACCGCCCATGGGTCCTTGGTACACAACATATTCTGGAGGCTCTTCTAATGCAAAGGCACGGCGGGTGAGGTTTGCGAGCACGGTCACAAAACCTCCAATGTTGTTTGTTGTGGTCTCATTGTGCACGACGGGGCCAGGCATTATGGCTTGGTTTGGAAAGAGGCTGTGCTGTGTTGGGTTGAGGCTAGCGTGTCCTTTTTATAGGAAAAGGGGATGGAGTCTTCCTTCGCACGCTTGCGAATTGGACAATTTAGGGGTCGGTCACTGGCGCGTGATCGACAGACTAGGCTGATAGGTTGGGCACCGACTGCCAAAGGTGTCGGGGTCACTGTGTGGCTATCTTGCACGAGAAGCCTTGGCTGGGGTTAGGTTAAGGTCTGGTGGTTTGGTCAACCTAGGTTTTCGACCTGGCTAAAATAGGCTTAGCCAATGGTCAGCCTGGCTCGGATACCAAGTCTATCACGACTGGTTTTCCGGGTATTAATTTCCCAGAAAATGGCCTTTGTGCTCACCAGCCTCAGGATTACTGTTAGCTGATGAGGCACCAACTTGATACAGAAACTCCAAGAAAAATACATAATATGTAGTACAAGACCATTCTGGCCTATGAGTACAACATAAGGTTGCTAGTGGTTGATGGCGGAAGCGGTTTGTGGTACATCCGTGTCTATGGGACTCCATTTCCCATAGGAACAGCTGACCAGGTTAACTCCTATCTTCGCGGGGCTGCTATCACCGTTGCTTAGGTTCGGGGGTTGTCATCGCAACGCTCCTCTCCATGCAAGAAATCTGGCCAAGACAATAACCAGGAACAAGCCAATGAGTACTTTGAATGTACTGGCAAACATTATGAACATAGGTATAATATAACAAAACATGTTCTGAAATATTCTATGATCACAACCTCAGTCATAAAATAAAAATCTCTGATGCATGCAAGCGGGTTATTTATATGCAACATGATTATGTAGTAATAGAGTAGTAATAAAATGCATCAATCGGGTGTTTGAAGCGACGCCTCGAAAGGATAATAAATAACGAGCATGCCTCAGTCGGGCGTCTGGACGACACCACATAAAGGGCTTATAAAGTAAATAAATAACAACATGCCACAGTCGGGCGTCTGAGCGACACCACATAAAGGGCTTATAAAGTAAATAAATAACAGCATGCCATAGTCGGGCGTCTGAG
>NC_057795.1:23958639-23975816 GCF_018294505.1 Triticum aestivum
GCTTATAAAGTAAATAAATAACAGCATGCCACAGTCGGGCGTCTGAGCGACACCATATAAAGGGCTTATAAAGTAAATAAATAACAACATGCCATAGTCGGGCGTCTGAGCGACACCACATAAAGGGCTTATAAAGTAAATAAATAACAGCATGCCACAGTCGGGCATCTGAGCGACACCACATAAAGGGCTTATAAAGTAAATACAATCACAGTGAATATCCAGGAGGTAGAACCGTCCCAGGGATACCCATTACTTCAAATAATATAAAGGGGTTAGTCCATAATAATAATAATCATAATTATCATAAGTCACACGTCATGATCCATATTCTGGTTTAGTAGTTCCAACTCCGAAGACCGACACTAAGACCGACACTTGACCCATCCCAGACTGTAGTCCTTAACCATGGACATGTCTATTCGAATAGATTTAATCTCTGCAGAGAGTGTACTCTTTACCCACGAGTAACGGATTCCTTTAGTCCATCGGGACTAATTCCGTCTACGATCTTTCAATTGAAAACACACCTGACCTGCACACACCAGCTTAACTTACCGGTGTCTGGAATCACCCACGACACCTATCAAGGAAAAATCTAAGTGGGGAGGCTACAACCTCGCATAGCATGGGATCAAATTTATATCACGCGCTCTAAGGGGTGGCCTCCCCTCTCGGTCCCAACCGGAAACACCCATGCCCCCGGACCAGGTGGCCTGCCTAACAGCTACAACCGGTATCCTCCACCATGGCCTCTCTATACGGTGTGTGCTAGAAAGGGGTTGACGATTTACTGAACCGTACCCTACTTGTTGTAGGGACAAGTCGTAGTACGAAGCAATTATGGGGGTTACTGGAACATGACTCGATCTATGGCCGACTCGGGAGGTTTAAGTATTCCCTGCATGATTAGCATATCGAATATATTTCATCCAACAGATAGAACCACCACTCATCATACCCCATCATGCCATACCGGACACACTCGTCTCAACGAGGAACTAGGGACAAGCTCAGGTCTACCCAAGACAGAAACTTTCCCGGCTTCCTTTCGGCAGGCACGAAAAGCATACGAGGATGATTACTGTCACAAGCATGACCATTTCCAACAGCAAGGAAATCTCCAATATGCATGAGATCATTAATATGCACTCATGAGTTTGACATATCATCACATAAAATAACGGACACACCGTGTCGAGGTGGTATTGTAACCGTGTCAGACAACACACACAAAATTATGCCCGAGTTCAGAATGCTTGCCTTCAAGTTGTGGGGAAGGCAGGGTGCACTCCAAAACTTTTGAAAGCTTTCTCCTCTCTACAAAAATCCTATTTAAAATATTTTGAATCAATACATAGTTTCAAAAACAGTACCAAAAAGTTGTCTGAATTTTTTCAAATAAATCTGAAAATAAACTAGACAATATTTGAGAGAGGTAGGAAAAAGAATCAACTTATTTGGAGTTATATTTAAAATGGTCAGTCAAAGTTTTGGTCAAAATCTGTGTTTAAAATAAAATAGAAAAAAGGAAAAACGTTTCGAAAACTGACCACGTCGAAGGCGTATTCTGAGTTTACGTCTCCACTTATCCAGCGTGAAGCATGCGTGGGTCACTGACAGTGGGTCCCGCGGGCCCACTGGTCAGGTTTGACTAGTCCACGCGCGCGCCATCTCCTCCGACCGAACAGAGGCGGAGCTCCGCGAGGCTCGCCGGTGAACGGAGGCATCCCCCAGGGATCTGAGCACGGGAATGGATCCGCCACTCCAGGGCGGTCCTCCCGGTGGTCGAGAGGGTGGCGGGGATGAAGGGAGTCGCCTGCGGCGAGCTTTGTGGCGGACGGCAGCTTCGGGAGGTTCGGGGGTTCGGGCTATGGTGGCTCCCGACCGTGTTTGAAAGGCTGGGCAGCTCCGCAGGGTTGAGGGGAGGAGGATGGTGTCATTGGACGGGCAGGGGGCCCTGATTGCGACGCATGGTGCTGGGGCGTGGCGGCGGCCGAACCGGTCGGAATCGGGGAAGACGGCTTCCAACCGACGATGGCTGGCTGTGGTGGTGCTCTGGGGGTGGCCTGAGGTCGCCTGAGTGCTCGGATGAGCTCGGGGGCCTCCTTTTATAGCGCCACGAGGTCGGTTCCGCGGCGGTGGATAAGAATGCCGGCGAACCGCCTCACTGTAGCTAGCAGGGCGACGTGGAGATGGCCGGCGCATCCTGACGAACTCCCTACTGCTCAAGATGGCGATTTGGCGTGCGGGTGTGGCTCGGGCGGCGCCGTCCACGGCAGTGGCCTGCTGCGGCCGTTGGCGGCTAGCGGTGGCGCCACTGTGGAGCGTCAGGGGGGTCCAGGCGGCTCTGCAGTGAGGAAGGAGTCGGGGCGCGACGGCTGGGAGAAGGGAGGGGCCAGAACGGGCGCGGGGGAGGCGGCAGCGGGACGCAGCGACTCGGGTGTCCGCACGTGAAAAACGCGCGCTCTGGCCGCGCCCAGAGCGTGCATACCAAGTGTTCGGCGAAATGCCCAGGAAGGCTAGGTGGCTTGGGTGGGGTTGGGGATTAGCACGTATAGGTTAGAGGCATTCACGAGCTTATTGGACATGCCACTATGTCCAGAGGGGCAAGATCACAGTGCAAAACTAAAATAATGCCAAAACTATCCATGCACTCAAGGTGTTTGACAGAATGCCAAGAGCATCTAGGAAACTCTTGGAGGGGCCAAAATCTCCAGATCATGGTCTCCTTAGATGCAGGTGAGGATGGCAAGGTTAGTTGGCCAAATCTAGAAACTTGTTAGTGTAAGTTTAGCAAAACTCCAGTTCTGGACAGAAGGGAAAGGGCATAATATCATGTACCAAAAATGCTCCAATGAGTCCAACCTCCTGGACTTAAGGGTTTGGTAATGTGTACTACAAGCAGGAGAAAGCTCATGGTCACTAGAGCACACATAATTAGGGATGCAGTAGAAAACAACCAACTGGGCCAGAATGAAAAAGAGGTTGATTCACTCAAATTTTTCAAAGGACATAACTAGGTTATTGCATAAAGTTGAATAATATACTCCTATTAACAGTCCATAATTTTGGTGGAAGTTTTAAAGAAATATTTAAATAGGTTGTAGTGCAAAATTGCCCACTGGACCAGATTTGAAAATTAGATGTAGAGCTCAAAATATCCAAAGAATGAAATATATTTTTGCATAAAAGTGATTTAAAAACTTCACATTACATCCCCAATTTTTGGTGAAAATTTTAAATGCATTTATCAAATGGTTGCAGTTCAAAAAGGGCTTCAAAACTAATGAAAAACCATTTTAAGGAATAAAGCTCAGAGAGCAAAATTTTATGTAAATAAATCCACTGATAATAGAAGTGTTTTCCTTGAGAGGGTAAACAAGTCCAATAATAAAATTGGGAAGTTTTCACTTGGGGTAAAAACTCCATAAAAAAAAGAACAGAAAGGTTTTGAAATCAAAAGAAAATCCAGATAACAAAAGTTTAAGTTTCCTGGCAAAATATTAATTAATAAAACAAGGTTAAAATTTTTGGGGTGTCACAATGCCCATCCCCTTCAAGGTCTCAGCGTAGAGGATGTTCAGACCACTGCCCCCGTCCATTAGTACTTTGGCCAGTCGAGTGCCTCCAACCATGGGGTCGACCACCAGTGCTTGCCTCCTAGGGGTGGCCACACGAGCAGGATGGTCAGACTGGTCAAACGTAATGGTTGTCTGAGACCATCTCAGGTAGGTGGTCGTCGCTGCAGGAGCGACCATGTTAACCTCCTTGTTGATGACCTTCAATGACTCTTGCTTTCAACGTCAGCAAATATCATCAGAGTGGAATTGACTTTGGGATAACCATCGTCCTCCTCTTCATCTTCACCTTGGTCCGAATCCTTCTCCTTCTCATTGGGTTGTTTCTGTCGGAACTGCTGGATTAGGAGTCGACACTGCCGAGTGGTATGCTTCGGGTAAATCAGGTTACCTTCCTCATCCTTCTTCATGTGGATGTGGCACGGCAAATCCAGCACATCATTCCCTTCTTTATCCTTCACCTTCTTAGGGGGCCAGGGCCCCTTAGGTTTTCCCTTAAACTTTCCTTGATTCACTGCTGCAATCTCTCCAGGTGCCGTTGGCTCGTCCTTACGCTTCTGTTTCCGACTGGAATTACCTCCACCGGCCTCTTGGCTGACTGGTTTGCTCTTCCCGCTACGGAGTCGATCCTCTTCTTCCCCGTTAGCGTACCGGGTGGCTATCTCCATCATTCGAGTCAGAGTCATATCCCTAGTTCGACCGAATTTCAAGACCAACTCCCTATATTTGACGCCTTCCTTGAAAGCACATACAACTTGATGCTCTGAAACATTCTCGACAGTGTGATGCAAAGTGGACCATCTCTGGATGAACTCCCTCAAAGTCTCATTCGGCTTCTACACACAGTGCTGCAACTCTGGCAGTCCTGCTGGTCGCTTGCACGTGCCCTCGAAAGTTCTCACGAACACTCGGGATAGCTCTTCCCAACTGTGAATACTTTCCGGAGTCAACCGAGTCAGCCATGCTTGGGCCGACCCTTCCAACATAAGAGGGAGATGCTTCATTGCTATCTCGTCGTTACTGCCTCCAATCTGCACAGCCACTCAGTAATCTTCAAGCCAAGTTTCAGGCTTGGATTCACCGGTG
Source organism: Triticum aestivum (assembly GCF_018294505.1). Classification (NCBI taxonomy): domain Eukaryota; kingdom Viridiplantae; phylum Streptophyta; class Magnoliopsida; order Poales; family Poaceae; genus Triticum; species Triticum aestivum. The sequence continues at coordinate 23,963,307 of NC_057795.1, forward strand.
AACTTACTGACCCTAGACGCCTACCTGAAGTTGGGAGGTATCACTGCTGCCCTGATGGCTCTGCTAAAACACTCGGGACCAGAAATATGCACTCGGCTGCCACTTGGACGATCTCTGCCAGGGTCTTCTCTGTGTGCTCTGTTCCGGTCGACCAGGCCTTGAATGAGGATAGACCTCGCGTCAAAGCCCGGTTCCCTTGGGTCGACTAAAATCCTGTGCTCACCACTATGACGGCGTCTGTCATCGTTCCGCCGAGGCACATACGACGCACTCCTCAGAGGAGGCGTGGGTCCCCGACGATGATTGTCACGGTCGAGTGGATGATCATACTGCCCACGGCCTTCACGCCGCGGAGGCGATCTTGGGATGTGAGCCGACTGAACTGTGTCCGCTACAACGGATCTAGTGCGAATCCTATTCCGCGACTGAGATACTTCTGTGTTCTCCTCTCCTGCTGCCCTGAGTAGGGCCCGGATCTGCATCAACCCTCTGCCAGCTTCTGACTGGGAAGGTTGGATCGACTTTGCTATTCGGGCAACAGCTGTGAGATTCTGAATCGGAGTGCGGTATACCTTAGGTGGAAGCGGGAAAAGCTGTCGTCGACTGGACTCATGGATCCGCTCCTAGGCGCGCTCGTCGAGAGCACGCTGAAGGTAATCCAGTCGAGTGCGCTCAGCCAAGTTAGCTAGGCGCACCTCCTCCAAGGCCCGAGTCTCGGGGGTTTCTCCAACGATGGGCGTGTGGAGTGCATCCATGTTGCGGCGACGAAGTTCATCCCTCTGCTGCAAAGAGAGGGGCTCGGGTCGGTATTCCTCATGGACGTGCGACGGATCGCCGCCCCCGTCGCCGCCGCCCTCGCGGCGGAAACCGGGCGGGCTGTGAGGCCAACTGACCATCAAGACTTCGGCCGCAGGATCACTGCTATTGCACTCGGATGCGGTCTCCGCGGAGCCAATCGATAGATCGAACAGGCCGTGGAGAGTTTCGTCGGGCTCGATTGCCGTGACTTGATGGGTGGTCAAATGCCGAGCCACCACGTGTTTCACCCAGCGCTGAAGCCGCGATCGACCGGACCGCTTGCGGCGGCGAACATCGGGGAGAGAAAACACCATCGGAGCCGACTGATACCGAGTCGACGGCTGCTGGAGAAGGATACCGCGAACGCACGCACGGAAGTGCGTTGCCCCTCGGATGGGGAGTGCCTCAGCGTCCAGGGGAGCTTCTTGAAGCCACGCGGAAACGAGCGCGCCGAGACGGATCTCGTGGCCCTCAACCAATCCGCCGTCGGAAACCATGATGATGATGATCGGTAAAATTTAGAACTTCACTAACAAGTCGCTAAGACACCTGCCCCACGGTGGGCGCCAACTGTCGTGGTCCTAAGGCTGACAGTAGAAAGGGGGTAGGTATGGAGAGTCAAGATCTTAGCTGTGGCGAAGATGTACACACGAGGTTTATGAGTTCAGGCCCATCTCGAAGGAAGTAATAACCCTACGTCTCGGTGCCCGGAGGCGGTCGATTGGATTATGTGTGTTGAATCACAGGGGGTGCAAACCCTTGTGCCAGAGGAGGGGGTGGCTTATATAGAGTGCGCCAGGACCCCAGCCCGCCTCCATTACAAGGGAACTAATGTACATAAAGTAAGGGGCATTACTGGTAATGCCAGCATTAAGTACTCTTAATGCTCATGAAGACTAAGGAGTGAATATTTGGCCGTTGCGTGCGCTTCCGACTCCCGGTCTTCGATATGGTCGATTGGCCTTCCATATGGTCGAGTGACGGTAGGTAGTGACCGTCGAGTGGATTTCACTCGACGTATTTGACTGGAGCTCTTCTGTTGACTCTTGGTATTTTTGTCTTCCAGGCTAGTGACCTTTGGTAGGACGTATAGGTCGAGCCTATGACCCTACCCCAGGTCTGTATCCTTGTCATCGTTCCCATCCCCGTTGTCACCGCTCGTCTCCGTCCCCGTCGCCGCCCCCCGTCGCCGCGCCTCGCCGGTGAGCTCATGCCCCGGCTGCCATGTCCACACACACACACACACACACACACACATTAGTTTTTTTGTTATAAATTTTAGTTATAGAAATTTTTTGTTTTTTAGTTATAGAAATATTAGAAATGTTATAGAAATATTAGTTATATAGAAATGTTATAAATTTTTTCTGTTTTTTAGTTATAGAAATGTTAGCAATTTTTCTGTTTTTTAGTTATAGAAATATTAGAAATGTTATAGAAATGTTAGTTATATATATAGAAATGTTAGAAATTTTAGAATTAGTTTTAGTTAAATGAATTAGAGTAATGTCAAATTGTTAGAATTTGCGTATAGAATTTTAGTTATCACAATCCAATCATTTAAAAAATGTAACTATTTGCGGGCATATAGTATTTGTTCTCGACGATATGCCCGTTCGTGACCCGTTCGCGACGTCCTGCTTCAGAAGACCCATGTCCGGGACTTGGCTCCACCGGGCTGGCACTAGGAGGTGCTACCTGGAGGGGCGCGCTGCTTGGTGAGGAACCCGGCCTCGGGTCCCGTCGTCGACCCTGATCTCCTTTGGTGGCGTTCGCGTGGGCCACATTCGGTGCAGAGGGAGCCGGCCCCGCCGGAGGTGGTGCGTCGCCGTGTCAGGGAGGAGGACAAGCACGTCCATCGCTACATGGCTGCTAGGGACGTCAGGTTCTCCAATACTTGGCAGGTTCTTTGGGCAGATGACCGGAGATATGATCCTGTGATGGTTCTTTCTCTTTGGGTGTCCACCGTCCGCGCCCCAGGAACCGCGAGTGACCTAGATTCTTATGTAGTACTCGATCTTTATTAGGTACCTAGCCAGTGATGTATTCGATATATAATATTCGAGATGATGTATTCGAGATTATATATATTATTCGAGACGATGATGTATTCCAGATTATATATTAATCGGGACGATGCATATTATGTACTATATGATTCGGTTTTTCCTTATTGATTGCATCCATGCATTGTAATTTGAATACTAAATTGTTTTATATTTCTTCTGTATTAGTTAAGTAAAAGCTATGGCGGACAATACCGGCAGAGAGAGAGAAGAGGAATTGTTCGACATCATACGCAGCCCTCGCAGGCTAGATGATCTGAATGAAGCAGATGACGGCTCCCAATATCTGAACAATACCAGAGAGTGTGATGAAAAGATATTCGATCTCGACTACCGAGCTGATGAAGTCATGAACTATGATTATGATTATGATGAAACGGACAATGTTTATGATGACACAGACAATGCTGATCTTCAAATAACAAAGACTATCGATGAGATATATTTATATAAGCAGGCATCATGGTGATCATCACATGTTTTTTTATTTGAAGATATATTAACGAATCGATCTTTCTTCTGTCAGCCCTCTAGATCGAGCAAAACTACTTCTACAGACAGCAGGACAAAGCGAGGCCCGGGCAAAAAGTTGAAGGAGGGTGTAAAGGACAACATCGACTCCACCAAACCTAGTGGCAAACCCCTCACGCCTAAGAACATTGCGAACAAGTGGACTCGTCAGTGCGGAGTCCTTGTGAAGGACCAACTCCCGATCTCCATTCAAGAATGGAAAGAGCCAAAAACTTAACGTCCAGGTGTTACTTGGGTCGACGACAGAGCAAAAAAAACCTCTGGGAATCTCTGATGGAACATTTCACCCTACCAGATTATTTCACTGAAGCAGATGTGGAGAAAGTCAAGGGCGCTGCTCTTAAGAAGATGGCAATTGCATTCAACACCCACAAGAAAACTGTATGGGCCAACTACCTTGCTGCAGAAAGGAAGACTCCAGAATTCACGGGAACACTGGAGAAGCAAAGAGAACACTGGGACGATTTCGTGAAATTCAAGGAATCAGAATTATCTAAGGAACGATCGATAAAAAAACAAGGCCAATGCCGCAAAAAAGACGCAGTTCCATAGGCTGGGTCCAGGTGGCTACGCGGTGGGAATGCCAAAGTGGGATAAGTCTGAGCAAGAGATGGAGGATGCAAGGGTCACTCCGGTTACTATGAGCTGGCCCCCCAGGTGCAGAACTTGGTTCTATGCGCATGGGGGGGGGGCGTTGGACCCGAAGACAGGCCTGGTTTCGCAGAAGGCAAGTCTAAAAGGAGCCGAACAAAAGATATTGACGCAATAGAAGAAACTTGAACGGGGGTGTTCATGCCCAACAGAGAGAATGACGAGCTTACGCGTGCCCTAGGAAATCCTGAACACCCGGGAAGAACACGAGGCAAGGGCGTTATTCCGTGGTATGAGGGCTTTTCGGAATTTAACGACGACTACAGGTCCCGTGCAAGAAAGAAGATGGAGGAGAAGAAGAGGAAGCTGTAGGAGGAGCAGAGGAAGCAGGACGCAGAACGCCTTCAAGGCCTAGAAGCAAGGCACGTGGACTTGGCACTCAAATTCCAGCAGTAGCAGCAGCAGATCGACCCACTTAGCCAGGAAAGGGGGTCTCAACACAGCAGCAGCAAGCGAATGATCGTCCAGCATTGGATAGCACCGTCCCATCCATGCCGAGAAGCAGCATTGGTTCTGCCCCGGGCGACACACTGCTGGATACAATACCCTGTGGATGACATCATAGAGAACACTAACTATGAGCTACACTCCAAAATGAAGAACATAACCATGAAGGTGGCGGACGGCGTTGCTTTTACAATTACCTCCGAAGCAACCTTCCATTGCACCCCAATTCCAGAGGGCTATGCTCGTTTCTTGGTTGATGAAGTGGTGGACCCATATTCGGGGCTACAGCTTCACATTCCTGGAGGTGAGGATGAGCGCACACTGGGAGAGGCCATACATCATATCATCTTATGGAGAAAGGATTGCATCATCTTTCGTAGTCCACCGACACCGCGTCGTCTACCGACTCCTCCTCGAAGTCCGCCACCGAGTCAGCGAACTCCCGCTCCTCCAAGTCCACGAACGCATGAGCCGACTCCCCCTCGAAGTCCGCCACCTCCTCCAAGTCCCCGAACGTATGAGCAGACTCCTGCTTCAATTCTGGCATAGCGTCAGGCCACACTCCTCTGGTTTCAAGTCTGACACCGTGTCAGGCCACACCTCCTGCTTCAAGTCCGACACAACGTCAGGCCACTCCTCCTGCTCCAACTCAGCCACGTCAGCCGTCTCCGTCGTCTCAACTGCGCAGAAGAGACACGCCGCAGTTATGGTGCGTAGCGGTACGAGTCCAGGTAGTACAGGAAGTACAGGCGGAGACAAGCGATATAAATATGGTCCAAGCCTCGCTCCTCTTCCTCAGAGGCCTTACGACATGACCGAGGAGCAAAACGCAACCATAGTGCAGGCCCAAGTGGACGCCCATTTTGCACCGAAACCGGCACCGAAGCCAAGGGAGAAAGTGCCTGAGGAAAAGATTGACCACTTCATTCGTATGGCTAGAGCACCAGCTCCCAAGCCTGTTGACTCAGACTATGAGCGCCAAATCAGGAAGTCACATCGAGCACGACTATAGAAGGAAGCGAGCTCGAGCTCGAGCCAACAAGCAGCTGGCAAAAAATGTGGGAAAATCGTTCCCCAGCTGGGAGAACAGGCGGCGCAATCGATACCCCCGCTTGTTGTGCCAACAACACATGAGAGGAGTACGTGCGCCCAATATTATTGTGGGCAAACCGTTAATGTTCCCCAGCTGGGCGATGTGGTAATAATGGAGGAGCATATAATGCAGGCTGAAATGCTCAAGATCACTGTTGGACAACTCCTCGAAATCGAGCCCATGTCTCCGCTTAGAGAGGAGGAAATAAAACCTTTGGTCGAGCCAGACAAGGTCAAGAACCTCCCAACGAGAATGTATGAATTGCATCAATGGTACATGAACATTACCAAGATTTCCAATCGAGAGTCCCTCATGGTGAATGTCAAGGAGGAGCATTACTTCCATGGGAAAGCTCTGTCCGTTGAGTATTCAAAACTATTTCAGTTATACAATCAAGACGCACTCGACAAATCTATCGTTAGTTGCTATTGTCTGTAAGTGATTTCTTTCTGTAATTTAAGTCTCAAGCTAGCTGTAGTGATCATTTTGATCAATTATTACATGTAATTATCTTCACTATATATTCTTTTCTGTGGTATTATATGCAGGATGAAGATGTATGAAATAAAAAAATCTGGACGCTATGGCATTGGGTTCATTGACCCAAATATCATTAATGAGTACACATGGAATCTTTCAATTTGTCGAGTAAGTTTAGAGGAAAGCATGCTAGAGTTCTTCAAGCGTCTCAATACCAATGAAGATATAGTACTTCCTTACAACTTCCTGTGAGTCACACTGTCTTGTACTACAAATTCTGTTTTTGCTTACTAGCTAGCTAGATGCTAATAATTAAGTGTATAGGGTTTACGGTAGTTGATTAGTGTTATGCGCATGCCCGCTTAATTAAGACATGCAAACGTGTGCGCATGCAGTTTCCACTGGATCTTGTTAGACATTAAAATTGACAAAGGAACAGTTGAAGTACTGGACTCACTACTTAAAGAACAAAAAGACTACACCATCGTGAAGGGGATAATCAACAGGTAATTTCAATCATTATTAACTATCTCGGCCTATTTAGTTCGTCATTTCCTGGTATGAACTATTTAATAACCTCTTTATTAATTTTCTTTGCCGGCGGGTATGGCTTGGGCAAAGTTCATCAAGGTGACTCCAGGCAAATGGGCAAAAAAGCTATTTTGGTATCGAACAAAGGTAAGTAATTAAGTAGTACTAGCTAGCTAGCTAGCTACCATCTCTTTAATTCTTGTTTCAATATCATTAATTAATTATCATGCTTGATTAATCATTATCTGATTCAATTCCATTCTCGTAAAGGCCCTGAAGTAGGCGCTGGGGAATGATCTGTGTGCATTCTATGTTTGCGAGAACATTCGCATGATGGCGTCCGAAAGGAGCAGATCTCAAAGACAGGACTGGGTACATTTGTCAGAACACTATTCACACCATTATCGATATCTACTCACACAACTAATACACATGCATATTGATCTCCTTCTTAACAGTTCAGAGAGGTGCGGGAGCAACTCCTACCAGCGAACCGCATACTAGCACTTCAAGAGGAAATAGCGGGATTTTTGCTCAACCAGGTCATAGATCTCAAAGGAGAATACTATTACCCGCTACCGCCCCCATGAACCACTTGTCATCTTGCTCCGAAGGCAACAGGGCAACATGTAGGAGAAATTGTATATGTATATACATGTGTATGTGTGAATAATTAATGATGTTGGTTGTGAGACATTCGATGATATATATATATATATATATATATGTGTGTGTGTGTGTGCGTGTGTGTGTGTGGTTCTATGTACGAGAAAAATCTATTTATATATATGCATAACATGTACAATTTGTAGTATCATAAAATACCAGCAAACAAAAAAGAATTAAATGGAAAACACAAAATTAATGGAAAACAAAAAATAAAACCAACCCCCCAAACATTTAATACCGGTTGGTGTTACCAACCGGTACTAATGGTCTACCAGCACCCGGGCCTGACTCGTGCCATGTGGTGGCACTTTAGCGCCGGTTCGTGCCGAACCGGTAGTAAGGGGGGGGGGGGGCTTTAGTCTCCACTATTTAGTGCCGGTTGTAGAACCGGCACTAAAGGCCCTTACGAACCGACGCTAAAGCCCGGTTCTGCACTAGTGTAGTTTATAAAACTACAAACAACAGGCACCAAATTCATCTACAAAATATAAAAGTTGAAGCAATACATACCTTGCAAGCGCTTTGTCAAACACCTTGTGGGTGCCGAGCTGCAATGGGCCGCCGAGCGCTGTTCGTCGGAGGAATGGTGCGCTCGAGGAGCGGGGCAAGGAGAGGAGGTGGAGGAAGCGGCGGCGGCGCGCGGGGATAGGCAGGGGAAGCGCCGACGGGTCACCGGAGCAAATGTGAAAGGTGTGGGCGGCGGCGCCAGTGCCTGGATCTGGCGGTTGATGAAGACGCGCGCGAGTCATCGCTGTCCAGCGCGCGGGGATAGGCGGGGGAAGCATTGACGGGTCGCGGTAGCAAATGGAGAAGATGCGGGCAGCGGCGCCAGCAACTGGATATGGCGGTTGATGAAGACGCGCGCGAGTCATCGCTGTCCAGCACGTGGGAGCGGGCCCACGGAATTAGCGGCGCGCGATGCCGTTTTTCTCCGCGCGCTAAACCCATTATATACCGCGCGCGTGATTATTGCCCGGCCCTGGAGCGTCCATTTCAACTTCGCGCCCGCAGAAAAGCAGTTTTTTGGGGCTAAGATAACGTCCCTGTTGGACATGCTCTCATTGCGTCCGTCGAGCAAGCCACGTTCTCCAGATACACCTACTAGCTGCTACATATGCCGAGCGGTTTAATGGGACGGAGCGGGGATCCGTCGCGAGTATTTCTGGTGTCCAGTGCTCGCCTGCCACCGGCTGGTGCGGGACGGGAGCGTCCTATGACGGCCAAGTGTATAGTCGCCGCGTACCGCCATTGATCATGCGTTCGTGCCGTGCATGTGGATGGCGAGCCCGTGCGGGTACAGGTCGCCGGAGCCCGCACCGCACGCGTGGGACGGTGGGAGTGGGCCGCACCTCCCCCCATTTTGGAGTGCAGTGTGGGTAGGCCGCCGGAGCCCGCAGGCGTGGGAGTCGTCGATGGCGAGCCGGTGCGGGTACAGGTCGTTCTGCGGGGGCTTGTCCGCGCCCAAGCCAGAGCACAGCGCTACCTCTCGGCCCTTGGCAGCGGACCACGGAGGAGGGGCCGGCCGGTCTCGAGCGCGCAGGTGAAGCTGTCGCCGGAGACGAGGGACATGAACGCGCCCTGGACCAGGTCCGTCGGGAACGCCCGGATCCCCTCCATCATCTTATCCCACGCGCCTGCCCATTGTAGATCCCTATGTCATACTCATGCCTAACGCTGCCCATGCTTAATTAGGAGTAATGCTACACGTACAAAAAGATACATGTTTTTACATAGAGATGGGTTTTGATTAGAGATTAAGAGGAGAAGAAGCTCACCCCATGAAAATCGGGGAGAAGAGGTTAGTTAGTTTAAAAAGATCCTAGTCAGCGTGTAAAAGTATGTAAACCTTTATATGTTTAACATTATGCTAGCGGCCAGGGATTGGCGCCCAAGACGGACGGCCTTGCTGCCTGTGAGGGCTGGGAGGTTTAGGTCGAAGCAATCGTCGCCGTCGCTCTCCTCGTCTTCATCTTGGTTCTAAGCCTGGACCGCGACCGCGTCAACTGAATATCCACTCCTCCCATTTCCTCTCCCGCGACCGCGTCGCCCCCGCGGGCGGCCGGTCGCGTCCAGCCTCCTCCCCCGCGCAACTCCCCCTCCCCCTTCCTCCCTGCCGCCGTCGCCGGCGCCCGCTGCGGGCCTGGCCCGGGCGACGCTGGTGGCGGCGGCCCCCTGCCTTTCCCCTCTCGGGTATCCACCAACGCAGGACGGGGCGACCCCAGGTGGTGCTCCTAAGCGGCGACGGTCCAGCGCGGCGGCGGGGGCTCCTGGCGCGAGCGGGGGCGGACTTCTGGTCGGCGGCACGGTCTGGCGGCGCCCGCTCGGCCCAGATCTGGGCCCTTAGGGCCCCATCTGGGCCTAGGCGGGCTAGCGGCGGGGTGGGTCTGCTTTGTGGCTTCCGGGAGGCGGGGGAGCGGCGATGAGCGGCAGGGTGCTGGCGGCGCCATCGCCGGCTTGTTGCAGCGTGGCGGCGGGGCTTAGCGGGCCCGTTTCGGGCTGGCCGGGCCAGGGGTGGCCTGGCATGCCCTGCTGCCGCGTTCGAACGGCTACCGCGACGGTGTCGGAGGCTCTATCCTCCCGCACGACCGCGGTGGAGGTGGTTCCCTCCCGTTCGGCTTCGGTGCTGCTTCTCCCTCTGCGGGGCGCTTCTCTCCGGTCCTTTTGGCCTCGTGTGGGTGTTCGTAGTGAAGAGGCGTGGGTGGTGGCGCAACCGCGATGGCGCATGGTGGTGGGCGGCGGTTTGGCTGATCGGCTCCGGTCCGTTGGGCGGTGGGGATTGGAGTACGGGAGAAATCTTTGCCGGTCTTCGGCTCCGATGCGGTGACACCTACGGGTGCCACCATTCCTTCCTGAAGGGTGTCGGTGATATCCATCCCCCACCTCCCTCCGCGTGCCGGGGAAACCCTAGGACATGTCTGGGCAGCAGTGTCGTCGGCGTCGCTTTCCTTCTTGGAGGTGTTGTTTTGTTCGCGGTGGTTCGGAGCCTTGGGTTGTAGTGGTTTGTCTCTGGTGGGCGTAGCGGTGGCGGGTCATCCGCGCTTGTCGAGCTACCGTTGTTGGCATTTCCTTCTTTTCTTTTTCATTTTGGCTTGTTGTGCTGTTCGCCCCAGCAATCATGTATTAATGTTGGTTGCTTTGGAATACAAAGCGGGAACCCTTTTACGGTAAGCCTGGACCGCTTAGGGCAATTGCCACTGTCGCCGGCCGCCGTTGTGCGTGTCGTGCTAGGGCGTTTACGGTTGCCACGGCAGCCATCCTGGTCGCCGCGACGACTACTCCATCCACGAATCTACCCTCTACAGCCTGCTGTCCGCATACGATTGACTAGCTAGATGCAGGCGGATCAGATCATCAGCATATATATAGCTAGAGGTCGCTAGCCAGGTGACCAGGATTGAATATGTTGGCAGCAGGTACCACTACGCACCAGTAGCTATTAATAATTACTGTTTATTTTTGTGAATTGTGATCTTAGTCTTGTTAATTAGCATTATTTATCTTCTGCATCCATGACATGAGTTTTTATTTATTTACTTTTTTATCCATTAACCTAAAGCATCGCAGCTCAATAAAAAAATATATGAAGTTGCTTGGTAAAACTACTTTACATACTCAATGATTGATAGATTACTCCGGTTGGTCATAAATCTTGCTGTGTCAGCCACGACAACTGAACAAACTGTTTCATCTATGATTTTCTTCCACATTACATGATGGCCTATAATGGTAAGGAGCATAGCAAAGTTCACATTATCAACTTGTTCAACCTTGTAGGTCGTAGCGCTCTATTTAAGTGAATAGAAATTTAACATTCTTTTGTAGTTCCAAAGAAATATGTTTATGATTTTTCATCACACTATCGTGAGACTTAGAATATTGTGATGTTCAATGACTTATGTGAACATCGGCCTTTCGTCCCCTCAAGTCCAAATCCTGGCTCTGCCGCTGCTCGGGGACGGCGCGGGAGGAGCAGCAGCAGGCGGACAGCGGCATGGGCGCGATCGGCAGCTGCCGATTCAAGCGAGTGTCCAGTCAAAGCGTGGGTTTTAGTTGTGGTAAATTTGCAAACAGACCCTCGAGTCATAACGCATTCCACCAGTTCAAGCGACGTGCCCAGTCAAAGCCACCGTGTACGTCATGGAGTGTGTTTTCGCGAGAGAGGTTTGGGCCAAGGTGTGCACGGCCATGGACGCTCCACACGGTGCCCCGCGTGTAGGTGAGCCTCTGCCAGATTGGTGCGCCAGGCAGGAGACCCACGGGCAGCCAGCGAGGACGATGCGGACCCTGTTCTCGTCATGTGGGAGCTTTGGAAGCATCGAAATGCCATCGTCTTCGACGGAGCCACAGTCAGCCTTCAGCAGATCATGCACCGGATTGCAAGCGAGAGCAAGGTGCGGAGGCAGGCGGGTTTGCTAAGAGGGGAGTAAGACGCGTTCTTCGCAGCGACACTCGAGTGGGCTAGCTCCGAGTAGTCCGGTGTAGGCCATAGGAGGTGGACGGCGTAATAGCGCCTTGTAAGCTCTCGTGTAACCAAACCGCGGAGGTTTCTCCCCCCCCCCCCTCTTTCTTCTTTAATATAAGATACGCACACTCGTGCGTACTCGAGAGAAAAAAAACACCGTGTACCACTTGATGAGCGCCAACTCAGCAGATACGTAGCCAAATTCGTATTAGGGACCACTAGCACATATGCCCATGCGTTGTAACGGGAAAATTTTATGTTTTGTGCAAGCATAATGTCCTATAGCATCGGATTCACTATGAAAAACATGCTGCAACGCAGCATCCTTCTACAAAATGAACACAAAGAAGTACGATGCAATTTAGCCGTGTTCATATTTTCTTTGACGGGAATAATCTCCGACTGGTTCCATTTAAGTATAATCCTTCCTTACCATGATGTCATCACCCATTTTAGTCGGGAATCAAATAATTCCTTTTTTAATTTAGTAGCTCCAGCACATTGAAGCCTATGGATCCTTCCTTTCAATATAGAAATCAACATAGAAGTACCTGGCGCAGATTGACTAAACGAAAAGGACTAAACCAAACCAAGAAAAGGACGCAATCCTTCCTTTAGTTTGCTCATTCGCTTAATTAGTTACATCGAAGATCTAGACAGGAGGTCCTGTGTTCAATTCCCACAATGTTGATTTATTTTGACCCAATTATTTTTCGCGGTCTCTATGAAAGCCCATAAAAGGCCCATCAACATAGAAGTACCTGGCCCAGATTGACCAAACG
>NC_057795.1:23976410-23977561 GCF_018294505.1 Triticum aestivum
AAGAAAAGGACGCAATCCTTCCTTTAGTTTGCTCATTCGCTTAATTAGTTACATCGAAGATCTAGACAGGAGGTCATGTGTTCAATTCTCACAATGTTGATTTATTTTGACCCAATTATTTTTCGCGGTCTCTATGAAAGCCCATAAAAGGCCCATCAACATAGAAGTACCTGGCCAATATTGACCAAACGAAAAGGACTAAACCAAACCAAGAATACCTATTCCCTTTAATAGTAGGATAATTCCTTTTTTTAATTTAGTAGCCCCAACACATTGAAGCCTATGGATCCTTCCATTCAATATAGAAATCAACATAGAAGTACCTGGCCCAGATTGACCAAACGAAAAGGACTAAACCAAACCAAGAAAAGGATGCAATCCTTCCTTTAGTTTGCTGATTCGCTTAATTAGTTACATCGAGGATCTAGACAGGAGGTCCTGTGTTCAATTCCCACAATGTAGATTTATTTTGACCCAATTATTTTTCGCGGTCTCTATGAAAGCCCATAAAAGGCATATCAACATAGAAGTACCTGGCCCAGATTGACCAAACGAAAAGGAGTAAACCAAATCAAGAAAAGGACGCAATCCTTCCTTTAGTTTGCTCATTCGCTTAATTAGTAACATCGAAGATCTCGACAGGAGGTCCTGTGTTCAATTCCCACAATGTTGATTTATTTTCACCCAATTATTTGTCGCGGTCTCTATGAAATCCCATAAAAGGCCCATCAACATAGAAGTACCTGGCCCAGATTGACCAAACGAAAAGGACTAAACCAAACCAAGAATACATATTCCCTTTAATAGTAGGATAATTCCTTTTTTAATTTAGTAGCCCCAACACATTGAAGCCTATGGATCCTTCCTTTCAATATAGAAATCAACATAGAAGTACCTGGCCCAGATTGACCAAACGAAAAGGACGAAACCAAACCAAGAAAAGGACGCAATCCTTCCTTTAGTTTGCGCATTCTCTTAATTAGTTACATCGAAGATCTAGACAGGAGGTCCTGTGTTCAATTCCCACAATGTTGATTTATTTTGACCCAATTATTTTTCGCGGTCTCTATGAAAGCCCATAAAAGGCCCATCAACATAGAAGTACCTGGCCCAGATTGACCAAACAAAAAGGACTAAACCAAACCAAGAAT
>NC_057795.1:23978228-23978805 GCF_018294505.1 Triticum aestivum
AAGAAAAGGACGCAATCCTTCCTTTAGTTTGCTCATTCGCTTAATTAGTTACATCGAAGATCTAGACAGGAGGTCTTGTGTTCAATTCCCACAATGTTGATTTATTTTGACCCAATTATTTTTCGCGGTCTCTATGAAAGCCCATAAAAGGCCCATCAACATAGAAGTACCTGGCCCAGATTGACCAAACGAAAAGGACTAAACCAAACCAAGAATACCTATTCCCTTTAATAGTAGGATAATTCCTTTTTTAATTTAGTAGCCCCAACACATTGAAGCCTATGGATCCTTCCTTTCAATATAGAAATCAACATAGAAGTACCTGGCCCAGATTGACCAAACGAAAAGGACTAAACCAAACCAAGAAAAGGACGCAATCCTTCCTTTAGTTTGCTCATTCGCTTAATTAGTTACATCGAAGATCTAGACAGGAGGTCCTGTGTTCAATTCCCACAATGTTGATTTATTTTGACCCAATTATTTTTTGCGGTCTCTATGAAAGCCCATAAAAGGCCCATCAACATAGAAGTACCTGGCCCAGATTGACCAAACGAAAAGGACTAAACCAAACCAAGAA
>NC_057795.1:23978905-23982919 GCF_018294505.1 Triticum aestivum
ACCAAACGAAAAGGACTAAACCAAACCAAGAAAAGGACGCAATCCTTCCTTTAGTTTGCTCATTCGCTTAATTAGTTACATCGAAGATCTAGACAGGAGGTCCTGTGTTCAATTCCCACAATGTAGATTTATTTTGACCCAATTATTTTTCGCGGTCTCTATGAAAGCCCATAAAAGGCCCATCAACATAGAAGTACCTGGCCCAGATTGACCCAACGAAAAAGACTAAACCAAACCAAGAATACCTATTCCCTTTAATAGTAGGATAATTCCTTTTTTAATTTAGTAGCCCCAACACATTGAAGCCTATGGATCCTTCCTTTCAATATAGAAATCAACATAGAAGTACCTGGCCCAGATCGACCAAACGAAAAGGACTTGTAACATCCCAAATTTTGGAATGTTAATATAATTAATTGAATTGTTTGTTTGTTTGCTTGAGTGAATTAAACTTGAGTGAAATTTGAACCTTTTCAAAAACTTTTGAATGAGAGGGAATAAAATGACTTTCCCCTTCTTCGGTAAATTCAAATTCATCCTATTAAAATCAATGAGAGAAGATGACATGACTTCTTCAACTATAAAGAATTTGAACGGAGTTTTGCAATTTAATTCTTTCAAATATTTGCACTTGCTTCTCTATTTTTCTTCCCCGAGAAATACCCCGAAAAATAAATTCTTGCAAGCAAGAAAGAGCGGAGGAAAATGACCCTCCAAAATCAGGGGCATTTTTGAAAATATTTGAGCCAAGAAAAAAAAACCAAAGTTTTTATTTAAAAAATTATTTGCAAAAAGAAATAAAGCCTTTAGGGATTTTCTGAAAAACATTTTTTTTAAGTTTTTATTTTGGCCGTGGAATAATGCTCATCATCTACATTTTATTTTTCTGATAATTTTAGTATATAAAAACTCTTTATTCCGAATTGATTTGATTTCCCTTTTTATTGTTTTAGTTTCCTAATTTTAAAAATAGGAATGGAATCGTTTTTATTAGGAAAAACCTGGCCATTTAAGCACTTTCCTATTCTAGCCCAACAAGAGATCATCTCCTTCCTCTGTTTCCTCTCACGTTACAGAAGCTTTCCATATCCATGGAGACAGGAAACTCCACCTTCCCGATCTCCCTCGTCTTTCCATCCCAGCGCCTCCCGAGACCGCCTATAAAACCCCCTCCCTCTCCTCGTTCCATTTTTCCCATCAGCACGCCCCCTCCCTGCCCGTAGCCTCCTCGCCACCGTCCTCCTTTTCCTGCCTAGAAACGCTCACCAGGAGCTCTCCTGGAACCTCCCCATCGCCCAGCGCCACCTCCCCAAGCGCCGACCCCCTCCTCCGCCACCCCCATCCTTGCCGGCGACCTCGCCCCCTCGCCGGAGCAGCCCTCCACATCGCCGTCACCTTCCTTCCATCTCTACCTCACGTACAGGTAACTCCGTTTTCGTTTTCAGATTTATTTCCGTAACAGATTTAGTTCCGTTCTTGTTTAGCTTATAACTTTTGATCTAGAAGTCCAATGATGCTGATTCTTTTTGCGTTAGATCACAATTTTCTTGTAGTTTCCAAAAATATATAATTTGTCTATGTTTGGATTTATAAAAATTGAGTTAGATCAGATTTGAATTAAAGCTTGTTTTGCTTATTCCGGGAGTTTAAAAAATAGATTTTTATTTGATTCTTTTTTTTCTACTGATCACTAGTGATCATATTTACCAGTGGTAAAAACTTCAAAATTGTTTGAGTATTTTTAGCTTATTATTTCATGTAAAACAAATTCTGTTTTAGTTCTATTCGAATTATAGCTACTTCCTTTCTATAGTTGTTTTAATTATTTTATTTTATATTTCAGAAAGTTTATGTTTGGTTTCTATTAGTTAAACAGTAGGTGTTCAACAAGTTTTTATATTTTTATTTTGTTATCGTGAAATCAATTCAAGTTCGCTAATAACTTGCAATGGATTTCTCTACTGTTTTAACTCCCAATTGAAAATACTTTCAAAATAGCTTTATGAAAAAAAAAATACTTTTTTTGTCTTAAATA
Source organism: Triticum aestivum (assembly GCF_018294505.1). Taxonomy (NCBI): domain Eukaryota; kingdom Viridiplantae; phylum Streptophyta; class Magnoliopsida; order Poales; family Poaceae; genus Triticum; species Triticum aestivum. Next base: position 23,980,941 of record NC_057795.1, read on the forward strand.
AATTTATATTTTATTCTCTGTTATTTTAGTGTTTTACTTTCCGTTAGACAAAACTATTTTTGTGAATGTTGTAGAAGAAGACTCCCTAGTTTTATTTGAAGTTCCTTCGGATTCTTATTCACTCTCCCTTTTGTTTTGATTGTTAGTGTGAGTGCTTATGTGAATGATATGTTTGTTACATAGATTTCATCAGAGAGTGACGAGTAGTCTATCAAGTTATTTCTTGAGAACGATAATTCTTCTTCGTCAACATCACCAGGCAAGTTCACTTTGACCATGCTTTTCTTACCTATGTTTTATTGCATTTAGTGGCACCTTTACAACCACCCCTCAGTAGTGTTATTGAAATCCTTGTAGTTGAGTAGTATGCATGAGGTAGGAACCCATCACCCTGTTACCAAGCCCGGGACGTTAATTATTTTAATGCTACGCTATAGTAGACGGGGTTCGGTATGAGTGCTCGGGAGTGGTGTGAGAATGGAGGCTCTACGTCAATGACGACAACTCCATGATGGAATCTGCAAGGACTTCATCTTCAAGGCCTCAAGACTTCAAGACTCAAGACAAGAATTCAATACACACTACTGGGTGAAGGACGGTTGACGGGCACCCTGGAGAAACCAGTGGTTGGCCGGGATGCATGGAGAAGCGCCATGACATCTTGCGGAAAGCTTCACCCAGACTCAAAGAGACGGAAGAATACTTCACGCCCGGAAGCTTACCTGTGCAACCGCAAGTCATTATGGGCTCTGGCTTGGTTGACCTTAGTTGTGACTCTGGCTGGGACGGTACTAGCAGATGTAGAACTACGGTAGGATGGGTTGAGTACCGGACAGTGGTCAGAGGAACTCTTTGGAAGACCATGTTTCGGTCATGTTGTTCTCAAACACTCTGAAGTACGAGAACGTAAAGAGAGGGATCGAATCTTGCGGGAAAAGTGTACAAACCTCTGCAGAGGGTTTAAACCTAATCGATTAGCCGTGTCCCCGGTTACGGACAATTTGAGCCTATAGACTTGGATCTATCTCAGAACTCTCAACACTGGACTGATAACTTAATTGTGGGCAACCTATGATGATTTTGGGCTATGAGACATCGGTTGGCGGAACCATGTCATGATAGAAAACTCCATAGTACAGACTTCACTTTTGCCTTTGATGTAGGTAAAATAAAACCAGCTTTTACGCAAACAAAATTCAGATACAGAGCCACAAAGCCATAATGCATATAGTATAGTTTTATCATCTGTTCTTTTTATTGTGATCTTGCCGGTACATTCAATGTACTGACCTACACGGCTGCAACGTATCATGTTGCAGATATTTCCTCGACGAGTAAGAATTACGATACAGGGTTACGGTCTACACTCAACCTGCCGATGGCGTTGATGGGACTCCACACCCGTTTGATTGTTTCCGCTGAGTATTATGAGGTATATATCATTTTACGTTAATTATACATGTGATTGCACTTTGATATATACATTGATGTACTGTGTGTGCCAGCATACTGATCCAGGGATGGCACAGTAACACAGAGGCTTGACCGTCTGAGGTCGGGTCGCTACAGGACTAAACCAAACCAAGAAAAGGACGCAATCCTTCCTTTAGTTTGCTCATTCGCTTAATTAGTTACATCGAAGATCTAGACAGGAGGTCCTGTGTTCAATTCCCACAATGTAGATTTATTTTGACCCAATTATTTTTCACGGTCTCTATGAAAGACCATAAAAGGCCCATCAACATAGAAGTACCTGGCCCATATTGACCAAACGAAAAGGACTAAACCAAACCAAGAATATCTATTCCCTTTAATAGTAGGATAATTCCTTTTTTAATTTAGTAGCCCCAACACATTGAAGCCTATGGATCCTTCCTTTCAATATAGAAATCAACATAGAAGTACCTGGCCCAGATTGACCAAACAAAAAGGACTAAACGAAACCAAGAAAAGGACGCAATCCTTCCTTTAGTTTGCTC
>NC_057795.1:23983212-23983550 GCF_018294505.1 Triticum aestivum
GCGGTCTCTATGAAAGCCCATAAAAGTCCCATCAACATAGAAGTACCTAGCCCAGATTGACCAAACGAAAAGGACTAAACCAAACCAAGAATACCTATTCCCTTTAATAGTTGGATAATTCCTTTTTTAATTTAGTAGCCCCAACAGATTGAAGCCTATGGATCCTTCCTTTCAATATAGAAATCAACATAGAAGCACCTGGCCCAGATTGACCAAACTAAAAGGACTAAACCAAACCAAGAAAAGGACGCAATCCTTCCTTTAGTTTGCTCATTCGCTTAATTAGTTACATCGAAGATCTAGACAGGAGGTCCTGTGTTCAATTCCCACAATGTTGA
>NC_057795.1:23983781-23984286 GCF_018294505.1 Triticum aestivum
CAAATAAAAAGGACTAAACCAAACCAAGAAAAGGACGCAATCCTTCCTTTAGTTTGCTCTTTCGCTTAATTAGTTACATCGAAGATCTAGACAGGAGGTCCTGTGTTCAATTCCCATAATGTTGATTTATTTTGACCCAATTATTTTTCGCAGTCTCTATGAAAGCCCATAAAATTCCCATCAACATAGAAGTACCTAGCCCAGAATGACCAAACGAAAAGGACTAAACCAAACCAAGAATACCTATTCCCTTTAATAGTAGGATAATTCCTTTTTTAATTTAGTAGCCCCAACACATTGAAGCCTATGGATCCTTCCTTTCAATATAGAAATCAGCATAGAAGTACCTGGCCCAGATTGACCAAACGAAAAGGACTAAACCAAATCAAGAAAAGGACGCTATCCTTCCTTTAGTTTGCTCGTTCGCTTAATTAGTTACATCGAAGATCTAGACAGGAGGTCCTGTGTTCAATTCCCACAATGTTGATTTATTTTCACCCAATTA
>NC_057795.1:23984296-23986066 GCF_018294505.1 Triticum aestivum
TGGGGAAAAGTGCGCAAACCTCTGCAGAGTGTATAAACTAATCATGATTAGCCGTGTTCCCGGTTATGGACGTTTTGAGTATCTGGTAATTGAATATCATGTGAATCTCAACATGTTACCTCTAATAAAAGCTATTGGGTTTTAATGAGTACTTTTAATTGGGATTGAGGATGCTGTCAACCATTCTCAATGTTCAACAACCACCATGATAGTTAAACAAAATTATTCCTTTGATGTAGGGAAAAATTGGTTTTTCGCAAAACTGTAACCATAGAGCCTTACCACCAGCCAAATATGCATGTAGTATAGGCTTATTGTTTCATTACTCTCTATGTGTTACATTGCCAGCATATTCCATGTGCTGACCCGTTTTCGGGCTGCAACTTTCATGTTGCAGACTTTTCAGACGACGAGTAAGGAATTTAGGTCGTGGTTCTATACTCAGTGATGCCGATGGAGTTGATGGACTCACTTATCTTCCAAGCCTTCCGCTGTTATCGTTATTAGATGGCCTTAAGCCATATTTATTGTAATAAGTCCTCTTCTGGACAATCGATGTAATAAGTGTGTGATTGCTACTCTGCTATAAATCCTTCGAAGTACTGTGTGGTGTCAGCATTACTGATCCAGGGATGACACCTGAGCACAGAGACTTGATCCATTCGGGTCTGGTCGCTACACCTTTAGTTTGCTCTTTCGCTTAAATAGTTACATCGAAGATCTAGACAGGAGGTCCTGTGTTCAATTCCCATAATGTTGATTTATTTTGACCCAATTATTTTTCGCGGTCTCTATGAAAGCCCATAAAAGTCCCATCAACATAGAAGTACCTAGCCCAGATTGACCAAACGAAAAGGACTAAACCAAACCAAGAATACCTATTCCCTTTAATAGTAGGATAATTCCTTTTTTAATTTAGTAGCCCCAACAGATTGAAGCCTATGGATCCTTCCTTTCAATATAGAAATCAACATAGAAGTACCTGGCCCAGATTGACCAAACGAAAAGGACTAAACCAAACCAAGAAAAGGACGCAATCCTTCCTTTAGTTTGCTCATTCGCTTAATTAGTTACATCGAAGATCTAGACAGGAGGTCCTGTGTTCAATTCCCACAATGTTGATTTATTTTGACCCAATTATTTTTCGTGGTCTCTATGAAAGCCCATAAAAGGCCCATCAACATAGAAGTACCTGGCCCAGATTGACCAAACGAAAAGGACTAAACCAAACCAAGAATACATATTCCCTTTAATAGTAGGATAATTCCTTTTTTAATTTAGTAGCCCCAACACATTGAAGCCTATGGATCCTTCCTTTCAATATAGAAATCAACATAGAAGTACCTGGCCCAGATTGACCAAACGAAAAGGACTAAACCAAACCAAGAAAAGGACGCAATCCTTCCTTTAGTTTGCTCATTCGCTTAATTAGTTACATCGAAGATCTAGACAGGAGGTCCTGTGTTCAATTCCCACAATGTTGATTTATTTTGACCCAATTATTTTTCACGGTCTCTATGAAAGCCCATAAAAGGCCCATAAACATAGAAGTACCTAGCCCAGATTGACCAAACGAAAAGGACTAAACCAAACCAAGAATACCTATTCCCTTTAATAGTAGGATAATTCCTTTTTTAATTTAGTAGCCCCAACACATTGAAGCCTATGGATCCTTCCTTTCAATATAGAAATCAACATAGAAGTACCTGGCCCAGATTGACCAAACAAAAAGGACTAAACGAAACCAAGAAAAGGACGCAATCCTTCCTT
>NC_057795.1:23987341-24007806 GCF_018294505.1 Triticum aestivum
TTTTTTAATTTAGTAGCCCCAACACATTGAAGCCTATGGATCCTTCCTTTCAATATAGAAATCAACATAGAAGTACCTGGCCCAGATTGACCAAACGAAAAGGACTAAACCAAACCAAGAAAAGGACACAATCCTTCCTTTAGTTTGCTCATTCGCTTAATTAGTTACATCGAAGATCTAGACAGAAGGTCCTGTGTTCAATTCCCACAATGTTGATTTATTTTGACCCAATTATTTTTCGCGGTCTCTATGAAAGCCCATAAAAGGCCCATCAACATAGAAGTACCTGGCCCAGATTGACCAAACGAAAAGGACTAAACCAAACCAAGAATATTGACCAAACGAAAAGGACTAAACCAAACCAAGAATACCTATTCCCTTTAATAGTAGGATAATTCCTTTTTTTAGTTTAGTAGCCCCAACACATTGAAGCCTATGGATCCTTCCTTTCAATATAGAAATCAACATAGAAGTACCTGGCCCAGATTGACCAAACGAAAAGGACTAAACCAAACCAAGAAAAGGACGCAATCCTTCCTTTAGTTTGCTCATTCGCTTAATTAGTTACATCGAAGATCTAGACAGAAGGTCCTGTGTTCAATTCCCACAATGTTGATTTATTTTGACCCAATTATTTTTCGCGGTCTCTATGAAAGCCCATAAAAGGCCCATCAACATAGAAGTACCTGGCCCAGATTGACCAAACGAAAAGGACTAAACCAAACCAAGAAAAGGACGCAATCCTTCCTTTAGTTTGCTCATTCGCTTAATTAGTTACATCGAAGATCTAGACAGAAGGTCCTGTGTTCAATTCCCACAATGTTGATTTATTTTGACCCAATTATTTTTCGCGGTCTCTATGAAAGCCCATAAAAGGCCCATCAACATAGAAGTACCTGGCCCAGATTGACCAAACGAAAAGGACTAAACCAAACCAAGAATACCTATTCCCTTTAATAGTAGGATAATTCCTTTTTTAATTTAGTAGCCCCAACACATTGAAGCCTATGGATCCTTCCTTTCAATATAGAAATCAACATAGAAGTACCTGGCCCAGATTGACCAAACGAAAAGGACTAAACCAAACCAAGAAAAGGATGCAATCCTTCCTTTAGTTTGCTCATTCGCTTAATTAGTTTCTTGTATTCAATTCCCACAATGTTGATTTATTTTGACCCAATTATTTTTCGCGGTCTCTATGAAAGCCCATAAAAGGCCCATCAACATAGAAGTACCTGGCCCAGATTGACCAAACGAAAAGGACTAAACCAAACCAAGAATACATATTCCCTTTAATAGTAGGTATAGATATAGATATAGATATATATATAGATAGGTATAGATAGATGAACTTGTGCGACAACCGTATTTTGGGTATTTTGAACTAAAATGGGTTACGTTCCAGCGCAAGTCTAAGGACCGTGGATGAATTTTTCTCTTTCCAAAATTCCTCTTCTTGCCGCGAGTGCCGATTTAAAAAAGAAACTGTGTCACCCAGGCCCTGTTTAAAAAAATACAAATGCCAAATATATTTCTCAATGTTGCCTTGACCATTAATAAGATTAATATAAAAATGTGTTCTCAGCCAGGCCGGGTTTTCACCCATACCAGCACCACCGCCACCGAAATGTGGTACGACCTGCCACACCACCGCCACCGCAACCACCAAACGCCGCACCACCACAACCACCAAACGCCGCACCTTGAGTCATGAGCTCCTCGTACCACCAGGGTTGCCGCTCGGGCATTCCACCATTGCGAGTTGCGACAACATATAGACGTTCTTGACCGGTAAGGGGCAAAACCCTCCACCCACCCCAAAGCGGCATGATTGAGCCTCATCGACCGGATCTGGGCAAGGAAGCTCCGGCAGCCATAAGCCATGTCGCAACCGCCCATCACACTTCTAGACAATGTCAGACATCAAGGACAGGAAGCCCCCTGACGGAAAAGCTCCCGGCACCTCCGGCCAACCCCCAAGCAATAATGCGAGAGTGAGCCACCAAATCCGCCCATTTGTCGCCGCGCTATGTACCTGCACCACAAAGAGGGGGCGGGGGGAGCCAAATCCACCACTGCATCGCCGCCACCTCCATTGGAGGATGCAACCGCCCGCAGCCAGCACCACCGGATCCCGGATCGGGCCGACCGCCGCCACCACACCGGCCAATGGAGTATATTTTCCCATTAAGAACAAACCTCCATATAGACTGGATCGAAACCTCTTTTCCAAATTCAAACCAGAAAACAATCAACCACAGCCTATCCTAATTACAATGCTTTTCGCCTTCACTAGCGCGTATTTAGCGTGCCTGCTTCTTTACTTGCAGGTTAAAGAGGAAGCCAGTTCAGAAAAGTCAGAACCAACATAGTTCCAGGACGAGAGAAAAATTCTGAACTATACGTACAGTTAACAGTTCCATCTTTGTAAGCTCTAGGCAGTGAACCAACAAATCAACCAACCAGGTTTGTAACTCAAGATCTTCAGCTCCAAACCAACGTGCGTAATATACTTCCAGCCCCGCATCATCGATGCCCGCAGGCCCCGGAATTTGTGGAATAATGTACATCAGCTCCGCCCGTTTACGCAAGGACTTTACATGTTCAGCGATGAGAGTGTGTAGTATGTGTATCTATCTATCTATATGGCTTGCAAAAAACTGCTCTCTACATGATCATCAGTGTTCGCCGCAGAATCCAAGACTGCGACATGTTGTGTAACTCGACGATGGAGCCTGTGACATCTGCCTTTCGACAACTTGTCCGCATGGTCTTGTGCTGCAAGGTCGTCAGTGCTGTCGGCAGCAGTTCCTTAGGAGAGGCATCGTTTGGGTTCCACCCTGGAGATAACAAGGCATTTGGTTATCAGATTAGGTACCACTAGTTGGGGCGAACCACATAGACATAGGCCACACACGTCCACGCTTTTTCCAGACATATACCTAGCTGCTTGTTGATCAGCGTCACATCAGGAATCCTCTTGTTGCTGTCGTCGTATCCTTCGCCCAAAGACTGTTCTGTGCTCGCCTCAATCAAAGGATCCTCCAGCAGTGGCTCTCCTGGTACATTTTGATATCAGACCCTACTAGCCAGGGGAGAATAACATAAGCCAGACATGACCATGCTATTTGCAGAGTGATATACCTAGCTGCTTTTTGTTGATCGGGGTCACGCCTGGAATCCTCTTGTCGTCGCTGCCGTCATATCCTTTGCCCAAGAACTGCTCTGCGCTCGCCTCAATCAAAGGTGCCTGCAGATGAATACAGAGAGAGGTTCAGAAGAGACGCATGTAGCAGAAGACATAGTTGATGGGCTGTGAAAAGTGGCATACACATGTCATCATTTCAGTAAATTCCCTAGCAGTGAATGTGCTCGGACCCCCAACAGTGGAGATGTGACCTACTAGCTGCTCTATGATTAGAGTAACATCAAGAATCCTGTCGTTGTATCCTTCACCATAGAGTCGTTTGGAACTCATAGCAATCAAAGGTTGCTCTCCTGGGACATGACCATGTGCCTGCAGATGAATGCAGTGAGAGATTCAGGAAAGACAAAGGTAGCAGAAGTTGATGTGCTGTCAAAAGTGGCTTATGTCTGTTATCATTTTAGCAAATTCCATAGCAGTGGCTATGTTGGGATTCCACACAATGGAGATAGGAGAATGGCTCGAGCAGGTTTCCTTCGATAAAAAATAAAACAGTACAGTTCAGTCCCACTGATTCAAGTAACCACTAACATCAGAAAAAATAAACCGAAGATAAAACAGAGAGGGCATACAATCATCAAAAGAAGAGCTGCATCAATGGCTTCCTTGATGCAAACATAAGTTCTCTGAGAATTCCCGCCATCAGCAAGCTTCCAGGTCTCTCTGCGGAGGAGATTCTGAAAATATCGGGCGGCACCATATATCCTGTGAGAAGACTGAACAGTGTACAATGAAGGTATTAATTCTCAGCAGCAAGGAACAGGTTTACATACTTTATTGAAGCAAGCCAAAACCCGTGGAACGCCCTCCCTGGGACCATCAGTGTCAGGAATGAAGTCCATCATTGGTCCAGTCCAATTGAAAGGCCTCACAACCGTGAATTCAAAATCATTTTCTAAATCCTCAGCTGGTGGAAACTCAAAACATCCACCGTTAGGAGAAGAAATTAAGTGTTAGTAATGGCAACATAGACACAACTTACTCCACTCACAGAAAATAAGCGGCGTCACACATGAGTAGGATCGCCTCTGCTTCACAATTGGACCAAAGATGTAGGGTGACTCGCCAACTTTCAGCTCGAAAAAATCAGTTTCCTGTTAAAAAGAGATAATTATTGTAAGCTAAAAGAGATGACAGCAGCCCTCAAAGGGGTAGCCCAGGAAATTGCCAAAAAAAGGGACAGACTACAAAAATTAGTAAATGAGCAAGCAAAAGAAAACCAAATACAAATAGCCGTAGTCAAACTCCACTCTTCCTCAAGGATTAAGACATTCCACAATCTTCATGCCCACCAGCATTACAAGACAATATCCGAGTGTGAACCAACAACCAACAAAGAGTCAACTAAAAAATTAATTCCCAAGTTGGCTCAACACCAAGTCGACTCTATTGCAATCCGAGTAGGAGCCAACATCTGCAACTCTAACTCTAGCTCGAGCGAAATAGACAGTACTGAGATGAGCCAATCTTAGTCTAGATTGCTCAAACTCGACGCATTTGCACGATACTATGAACCAACAAAACCTTTATACAAGGATTGTACTGCATAGACAGATAATTGCAGTTGAACATCATAATCTCGCTACCTGCACCACATCCATCCCAACCCAATCCAATCTGTTTGTTTATTCAACCAACCAAAAAACGTGAACCAACTTCAGACTTCAGATACTGCCACAATTATCTACAAACATCACTTAGTGACATACACAAAATGTACATATTCACAGCAGGGGATGCAGTCACCTTATGGTGGGGATGATCCTTGGCGATGAAGCGGCCGATGATCTTGCCACATATCTCAGAGGTAAAGTAGAACAGAAGCTTAATGTTCTCTGAGCAATAGCTGACCTGCACAGCACAAAGACATTCAGCTCCACGAAACGTCAACAGGCCAGAATAATTGGGGGAATCCAGAGGATAGATGGCAGATTGGGTACCACTGGGAGAGCGTCAATGAAGTTGTAGTAGATGGCATCGAGCAGCTGCATGTTGTAGTCCGCCGGCACGCATATCATCACCTGCACAGATAGCAAAACAATCATCAAAAGCTTGTCAAAATTTCAAGAATGAGGCTTTCAAAACAGACAAAAAGTAACAAAACATATAATGGTCGTTTCAATGCCATACCTTTGTCGTCATTCCAATCCAATGGTATGGCATCACATGGGACTCAAAAAACCAAGCTGAAGAGGTATCCTTGTTCTTCTGTCTTTCTTGATTATTCTCATCTTTATCACTCGGAGGGTCCTCATCCCGACCACCCTTACTGCGATCATCTGGGTTTACAGAAGAATGTTTGATGTGCTTTGCAGACTGCTCTTGCTTATGAATTTTTTTATGGTCTTTATTTGACAAAAGACCCACAAAAGTTAGCAAAGCATCAAAAGTTGGAATTCCTGGTATTAGGTCCTTGCGTAGCTCTTGGTAAAACCTTTCACATTCTGCAGCAAACTGTACCCTTCCTTTTCTGCATCTCTCAGAGTAATTGCTCCAGTCGTTGAAATGAGAAGATATATTCCGATATGTCTCATCTTTCTTGACTGAAGCATCTAATACAGCACACAGATTACCTTCCTGAAAGTTTGTGACGTGTAGCTTGAATAGGATTGGAAATCGCATTGGTTCGGAAATGGTGACCACGTTGCGGCACGAGGCTTTGATTATTTGTTTACGAGTTGCATGAGCAAGATCTACCAATACTTTGTAGGTATCCAGCTGCCCATCAAAACCGGTAATCAATTCCCTGAAGTCCACCCCAATGTCTTTATAACTACCGTCGAAGTCAAGCCTTTCAACATTGTACTTCTCTTCCTGTTGTTTTTCAACTCCTGGCAAAATTGCATCTTTGAAAACATGCCAAACAACATTTGCAGAGAAGCCAAGCTTATACATCGAGCTTGCATCATACAATAACTTAAGCTCCCTATGCAAATGTGTGTGATCTTCTATGTCAGGAGGTGGAATCATGTTGATGATGAAATAGCTTGGTGTGGTTGTTAACTCCAGAATTGCATGAACAAAATCAATAGAGCCGGTAATTTGGACCTCCTTCACAAAATTAGTGCCTCCTTCTTCGTTTGATTTTTGCATCAGCAGCCTTCTCACACTGACCCCTAATGAGTGGTACGATCTTGCCATTTTGGTTGGATTTTTGAATAGTTGGAAATCAAGTTGAGGGGCACTCTACAGAGTATGAAAATCGGTGTTACAATCTACACACGCATTGTGATAATAAATAAAGAAAAAGAATGTAGCCATTTCGTGTTAAAATGCTCACCGCCCACGGAGGTGGCTCACGGACAGTAGCCATTTGACGGAGGGGAGCAGAGGCCTAGATCCAATCTAATCAAGAGGTCCTGGAGTAACACTTTCTTCAAAGGTGAATCTTCGAGATATTTAGTGCCACTGCAGTAGAGAGTGAGCGCACATATCAAGTTCAGAAATATTGAGCAAAGAGTAGGGCATATAGCAGATATGACACTAGTATCCAGCCTGCACGAACACACATAGGGCCAGAAGGGTTTTTTCAGACGGAGACATCATAGAATAGGTATGGCTGGGTGAAATATGGATGAAATATCTGAAGAAAATATTCCTGATTTTTTAGGAGAATGCACGCAACAATTTAGAACTAAGTAAATGACGTTCCAAGAAAAGAACTTCAAACAAAATCTCAGGGTAACTTCAGAATTTGTCATTGAAGTCATAGTGATCAACTAATGCAAAGATGGTTTCAGAATAGAATATGAAAGAGGCTAGTAAACGCAACATGTTTACTTGTTTGGGGAGCTTTTATGCAATGTATTTTTAATTGAAGACAAATAATTTGCTCAGGTAAGAAGTTTCAGATAAACGTCCTATGATTTCAATGTGCGGGCCTAGATATGTAATGCATCCACAATTCCACATGGCAGAGTACATATCTACAATGATATTCTTTTTCTGCAAGGGAACAAATTGGTGGGTTGACTACAAACAAGTTGTCAGAAACACTGAGCAAAGGGTGGAGCATGCAGCACATATGGCACATATGTACATATCTACTAAAGAAATATCGACAGCAAGTAACTGATTACCTGGCCAGATGCATGCAATCAGATCAAGAGGTTTCTGAAATAATAGGCATGACCGGGTTATCCTACTTCATATATATAATGCAAACGTAATATGGTGATGACATATTTGTAGAAAACGTTCCTGATTTCTGAGGAGAAGGCATGGCAACAATTCAGAACTAAAGTAGTAAATCTCAGGATAACTTAGGAGTTCATCATTGAAGTCACAGTGGTTAACCAATGCAAATCTGGCTTTGGAATAGAATAGGTAACAGGCCAGTAAAAGGCCAACAATAGTACTATCCACATTTGCCATGTGGATCAGAGGAAGCAATTTCACCAAAATTTGCAATTGAAAATCAGTCACAGGTCAACAATAGCATCCCCATTTTTCAGACATGGCGAAAATCACAGGAATGGATCGGTGAGCCGGCCCAAATGTTGGGGAATTCGATCGCAGATAAATCATCACAAACAATTAATTTCCGGGCAAATCATGGAGTAGCTGGTCACGCACAGGAACACATACGGGTAGGGTTTTCGATGATTATTACCTCCAGCCGTGCCCGTGATGGCCGCGGACGTGGAACAGGAGGAGGTCAGGAGGCGGGCGTCCAACAGGACGCCAGGAGCAGGTGGCCGGTCGGACTTGGCGCCCGTCGAACGTGCAGGAGGCCGGCGGCTTGGTCGGAGTGGAGCGGGCCGTCGTGGAACTCGAGGAGGCCGGTGTTGTTGGCAGGCGCCGAGCAGGGTGGCGCGGCCGGCGGGCGGGAGGAGGACGCGGCCGTCCGGCGCCGGCGAGGGGCTTCGCGGCCGGCGGGGTGGTCGAGGCCGGCGAGGTGGCCTGGGGTTTAACGGAGGTTCTAGGCCGGCCGCGCCGCCTTGGTCGTACGGACTGGACCCCGAGTCGCGTCGGGTCGAGCCGAGCCGGCTCGTGCGCGTGCTGCCACACTGGAACAGGGGAATGGGATTAGCCGGTGACAGGAGCAGAGGGATGAATGGGAAAAATAAAGACCAAAGTTTCCAGATGCTCTGCTTTTCTCAATTATATGTTTAAATGAACTACTAGCTTATTAATTAACCCCTGTTTTTTCAATCAAAACTACTACTACTACTAATGAGGCACTTTGACCAAAATGCAAAAAAAAAAAAAGACACATCATATACACGGTGCAATAGAATTGGCGGGAGTATATTATGACAGGATCAGTCACCTGGGCAAACCATACCTTCTACAGCTTGTCCTGCAGCAGTACCTTGACCAACTCCAGGTCCAATAGCTGAGAAGGTTTTTTATTCCATTGAAAGCTGAGACGTGTCTGCTCGCCCATAAGGCCCAGCCAGCCGACTGATTTTTTGTTTAGAAAAAAAAACTGAAACAACTTACGGAGGGCATAGGAAACGGGACGAGCTCGATCGCCTGCTTCATCCCTTGCCGGAAAAGTAGGATTCTTAAAAAAAACTGAAACAACTTTTTTTTTTGAGAAACAAAACTGAAACAACTGAGGGGCTTGATCACAACGTACGTGTGAAGGCCCAAGTGGAGGGACGCAGGCCCAACTCTTAGCTGATACGAACCTTTTTTAATAAATGATACGAAGCTTTGCTCTACAAATTAGTACCACCTCATGTATTTCACATAATGTAGGATCAAATGCGGGACGAAACCAAGAATATCACCTTGCTTTAATAGTAGGTATAGATATAGATATAGATTAGCCTGAGACAAAGACAACAAAAAGAAACAATGGGCACTTATGAAATACAAGTACTCCCTCCGTCCGAAAATACTTGTCATCAAAATGAATAAAAAGAGATGTATCTAGAACTAAAATACATCTAGATATATCCCCTTTTATTTATTTTGATGACAAGTATTTCCGGACGGAGGGCCAAGCTAGAAATGGGTACAAGACAAATGAAAATGCTTACATATGGGCATATCCAACGAGGACCCTCAAACCTCCCGCATGCAGTACCCCACCTGGCCTAGACTGTCAACTGCCGCTTGCCAGTCACCACTACAAAACATTGTTCCATGAAGTTTTTCATGGTAAATTAGTTTCCACGTGATACTTTCTCGCTTTATAACATGAGAATGCATGGGGTGAACATAAGCATACAAGAAATTAAGCAGCTACAGTTAATTAATAGACAAATGATAGAAACTAGCTAAACAACCACACAACATACGCAATGTACTGGTACAACAGATAGAAAATCGGCTTTCACATTTCGGCATAATTAAAGGTATATACCCACTAGCATAAATAGTAGAGATGCATTATCTGAACGAGATGAACCTAGTAAGGATTTGATCAAGAAAGAGCCATGACGTGGATGATAATTAAGGCAGTAAGAAAAAAAATAGATTTGTTACCCGTTGGAAAAGGTGTCCAACTTCTTCACATTCCGGAGAGTGAATCAAATCCTAGTAGGGATATCTTGCAACTGCTTTTCAAGATCTCAGTAGTTGACCAGGTTTTCTGTTCTCATATAAGACGGATAAAACATAATGGTAACATGTGTGGTACATAAAATCACCTAAAGAATGGCAGTCCATGCATAATTATTTTCAATGCAAATAGCCACAAAATTCTCATATGTTAACCAGAAATACATGAATCAGAAATATTTGTTGAAAAGTGAGTTACCTTTGATTTCCTTAAAGGTTTTCTGGAATTATATCTCATAGGGCCAAATAAGAACAAGTTTACATGTTGTGCGTCATGTAAATTACATAGCGTCTAAAAACCACCAACTTCAACTTGTGACAAACAGAACCCATCAATAAGCACTTCTTAACATTTGATGAGAAGAAACAAAAAAAAAAGTCATGAAGCGTTTTCCAATATTTGGGCATACAAAATTACATGATTAGTCCACTCCATAGAAGTGGCGCTGAATATTTACAAAAAACAGCAGGAGGTTAAACCAGTGAAAAACAGAGAGCACCAGAAAAAAATTATGAACAATATTGTGTTTATTCACACCCGAGCATGCAACATTAATTACACGCACCAAATATTATTTATAAAAAAACAGAAAAATAAAAACCAGATGCTTTTGTAGCACCATGGATATGAACAATGCACGACACGCCGTTGCAAAAGAAATTTGCAAAACTAAAGTAGCTTGGCCGATATTATAATTGATTTACTAAATATAATCAATTTCAAATGTAGGGAGATATTAGATATCCGCGCTAGCTTCTTTTTTCCATCTGACCCTTTACTTTTTTTTTTCATCTGACTTTATTTTTTCTCTGATCAAATGAAAGAAGGGCTGCCTCTTGTTCTAAAAGAAAGAAAGAAAGAAAGAACATGAATGTTTATTGATCCTTCCTATGGACCGATGCCAAAGTCCCCTGCGTCAAAAGGGTGAGATCGGAAACATGGAAGAACGGCGTTGCTCCCGTCCATCGCCGTCGGGCCGTCGGTAAAGCTGTGACGGCCACCGTCGCACGAGTCGCCGCCGTTGTATAGCGTAGGAGCACATGCGTATAGATCGGATTGCCGATGGATCGAACTTGGATGAAACTAGTTGTAAGAACAATATTGTATTATATACCTGCAGACTGAGGTCGAGTTTGCCTGTTGGGCTGGGCAGGCGAGATCAGTCGATCGATCGATCGAGAAGACTTCGATCCCCGTTGGCGCGGCACGGCGCCGATCCATGGATCGTCGAGCGATCGGATACATGCGTCCATGGATCGGCGACGTGCCGGCGCGGGGGCCTGGCTTCACGAGAAGCCACGGTGCCGGCCGGCGACGAGAACGGTAGGGCGGAGGCGAAGACGGCGCCCGCACGGGGGTGGGTTCGGTGCTGTTGGAACCCTAAGACTAAGACCCCGTTCCGTCCAATATTTGCTATACTGCGCTGGGCCACATGGGCCTAGATGACGGCACAAAGAAAAACGTATGTACCCCTCAAAGAAAATTCCAAAAACGTATGTGACAAAAAAAAAGTATGTTTTCTCAAAAATAATTTAAAAGAATACATTTTGAGCTCTAAAATGGGTAGAACTTATATACTATACCCGACAATATTTTTTAGTTAACCAAGACCAATGTTGTGTACTCCCCTCGATCCATATAACTTGTAGTAGTTTTGGTACAACTTCAATACAAAGTTGTACTCTAAAGTTGCGACAAGAGTAATATGGATTGAAGGGAGTATATACTTTTTGAAATTTTTATCTAATTTTTTTGCATAAACTTGATCGAACAATTATGGAAGTTTACAAAACCATTCTTTTATGTGATTCTAGTTTCATATGAGGTACGAATGGAAGCTTTTGATTTTCACTCGGATCGTGATGAGAAATATGCACAAAACATATGTGACATTTCTGTGTTATTTGTACAACTTCGACGGTTGATGAATGGATCGAAAGTTTTACTGCAAAAACAAACAAAAAAACATACGTGAAACATGTGCAATACACATGCCTCGTTGAGGAATGTGTTTGAAACCAATGTGAAATCTTTGTAAATGTCAACCAACTTTTAAAAATACTTGGTGGGGTTTGCAGCATTCTTGGGAAATATAGCTATTCCCTTAGTGACAAAGGAATGAATACAACGTGAACAAACATTTATCAAACTTGTTCCAAACATTCTGATTTTCAATTGGAAAACAAACATGATCAATAAAATGAATGAAGATTGAATGAGGTTCTCCTGTTCCAACCCGCGTCCAGGCTCCGCGATGATTGTTGTTTTGGTGCGCTAGTTTTGGGGGGCCTTGGCACGACGACTTTCCAACTGTCTACTGCAACAACTTTTGCTCAATTCCGATGAGGGAGGGGCGATGACGGCACCTTCGACTCGCTCCAGGGCTTGTCGTCATCACTATATGATGTATGTACATGGATGTAATTTTGGTCATGTCTCGTGTTCTTTATCCTGCCGTGACAGTTGGTGAATAGATCAAAAGTTTTCCTCCAAAAAGTAAAAATGCAAACAATTGAGTAATTTTTACTATATGATGAAAATCCATCCATTATTGGGGCTTTCAGTAAAATGGTTCTCAAATGTCGTGTTTTATGTGCCAGTTTAGTTACTTGTAAGTCGCATGTAAATTATATCCGGGTTAGTCGTTTTTTTCTAGAAGGAAGAAGCCGCCGGAGGGAAGGAAGGAGTAGCCATTGGCTCGACGGAGAAGCATCTGGGTCTATTGTAGGGTGACAGGCGCCCCTGGTATCTATGTTAGGGTGGAAGACGATCTCATTATCTATCTTTAAGGGTGTGGTGGGTGGTGCAAGTTCGCGGAGAAAAAAAACTGGTGTCATCAAGGTTAGAGGGATAGCTTGGGGCGGTGGCAGCACGGTGGTGGGAGGCAGTTGAGGGGAGGGGGCGGCGAGGCTAGCACGGGAGCACCACCGCCCGCGGGCGGCGTAGGTCGGCGGTACGTGGGCGGTTTTTCGGGAAGAAGATGAACATGATCAGGTTGGGTTGGAGTTGAAGAAGTCGATCTGACCGTCCATCTTGCATCCGATGGCTCATAACGAATCGCCTGGCCCAAATTGAGTTTGCAGTCACCTGACGCCTAGCGGGTCCCTTACATTTGGTGTCCTACAATATTCTTTTATTCTTTTTTTTTATTAACGAACCCCGCCCCATTTTCATTAGGTTTTTTTGTTGTTGTTGAGAGTTGTACAATGTTCCTCTTTCGCGGATTCGTCCCAAGAAGAGAAATCATGTGCCGGCGGCATAGGATGATGATTAGCCATGGCGAAAACTGCCCCAAACTCCATGGGTGTAGTTTCAAAGAAACAAAAACCCAAGGGTGTAGAGCCGAGCCAAGATGTTGGGTACATTTCTTTTTTTTTTTTGTGGGAACAAATCCTACATTGTCCGCTTAATTATCACGAGCGCGAGGTGGTGTTTGTTTGAGAGACGGTCATGCCTCGTGTTTTTTTTGACACATCGGTCATGCCTCGTGGTTAATATGGGCACATGCATGCGTGGTCTGCTGACGTGGCGGGGTCAACACTGGAACTGCTGACGAGGCTGCGTCGACCGTGCCACGAGTGGCCGGCATGCGCTCCTCCCGCACCTTGTTTTTCCCCTCCCAAGACGACGAGGCTCTTCTTGCTCCAGCGCGGGCTCCTCCACCTCCACACGGCTGCACAATGACAAAAGCAAACTGAACTTTTTATTGGATCAGTTCTGAAACCATACGAAATCCTTTTTTTCTGAAAAACAAATGGTACGAAATGTATAATTGTTGGAACGTTCCCCCACAAAAAAAAATGTTGGAACGTTTGTGCGAATTTATGTTGGAACGTGTCTGAAATCCTGGACAGGCTTTCACGAACAACCGCCAATAAGGGGTTGCGACAAGGCTAGAAATGTCGCGGCAGCGAGGGGATGGCGCGGCTGGGAGGCTGCAGTGTCGTCCGGAGGTAGTAGTGCGAGTCCGCGGCCAGGTTGGTGCTGGCGGCGCTGTGAGGCTCGGCCAAGATGGAGTCTTGGTGAGCAGTGAGCCGCCGGCCACATCTGTGTGGTGTGAGGAGCGGTGGTTCTCTCCCGGTGCTGCTACTTGGCTTCGCGGAGTTGCGGGTCCAGACGTCGCAAGGTTGTCCCTTGGAGTGGGCAATGGCTGTTGCGGGCATCTCGGACCTTGCCAGAGGTGTGGGGCGGCTGCGGTTCCTTGTCCAGGCGGGGCCTTCTTGATGTGGCCGGTGTTCTCCTTGGTGTGCGTCCGGTCGGTGGCCCCTGGAGTTTCTACTATGTTGGCGAAGAGATGTGGTGGCGACGGTGGAAGCTTCTGGGACAGCGTTGCCCAATTCTAGGCGGTGTGGTGAGGTGCGACTTGCAGATGAAAATCTTGCTTGACTTTCGTCAGGCCGGCGGCGATGGCACCCGTGGGTGTCATTCCCCTCTTTGGAGGCATCGTCGAGGCAAGTTCGTCATGTCCCTCGCTTGCTTGGAGTTGTGGTTGTCTCCTGGCGAAAGTCTTGATTCGGTTGGATCAGCACAATGACGGTGTCCTCGACGTCGTTCCTCTGTTGGGAGCATTGTATTTGGAGACATGGCTGGCTCCTCGTCGCTCTCCGGTGTTAGCCGCTGTCCTCCTTGATCCTCTGCGGCGCTATGTATGCCCGTCGCCAGTATGTCCAAGACGGCGTCTTCCTCGGACCGGATCTGAGTCCTGCCACCCACTTGCCACTTCTTCTTGGGCGTTAAGAGTGGATGGTGCGTCGACAAGTGAAGTTCCGCGGAAGTTGGTGTTCTTCGGAAGTGTCCACTGTCGTTCGAGACGCAATGTTGTGTTTCGGTTAGGATAGGCTCTTTTGCATTGTAGCTTGCTCCGTGGAGTTGTTCGTCATTTCCCTTGTTCGGGTGTGGTGTTTGTGCGATGCTCGTTGTTCGCAGCGAGTGTAGTTTCTTGTAACTTAAATTCTGTCTTCTATAAAGCTATGATACGCCTAGGCGTACTCTCGAAAAAAGGATGAAAATGGACGGTAATTTTCATTGTTTTCGTGTCATTAATCTGGTCATGGAGTAATTTGCTAGTATTCGATATAGTGCGTACTCTCTCACCTCTTCTATATTGCACATGTGGTGTGGTTTTTATTTCTCTCATATTTGGCCCACGTGGCTCTATCTTATGAAATATTCACAAATTATGAAATTTCAATTTTTTTAAGTTCAATATGTCAGCAGTTTGTAAAGGTTTTCGAAAGGTTACATTCTGAAATTTTTGGATTTCTCAAGTTTCAGAAAATGCAAGATTTCGAAGTTTTCAACCCTCATTTTTCCACAACTTTCCAAAAGTTAAAACTTCTAAAAGATTGATTCCCGAAACATCAAAAGTTTTAATTTCCCAAAAAAATTTAAATCCCAAAGCTCGGGTCTGCATTTCTGTGGAAGTTAGACACATTTGTTCAAAAGTTGCCAAAAAGGGAAGGTGTAGTTCTGGCAGTCGGGTCATCCAGCTGCTTCCCGTCCTCCGCATTGGGACCTCCATCTCGGTTGGTTCCGGAGCGGCGACCTTGTTCTGGTTTGACCGCTGGGCTGGGGACGCCCCCTTCGCTGCCCGCTTTCCCGACCTCTTCTCCATCGCAATCGCCCCTACAATCTCAGTTCAGCAGGCCCTTATTGACTTAGGGCGCCTCGCGTTCCGGAGGCCATTTGGGCCTCCGGAAGTGGACGCCTGGCATGAGCTGCTTGATTGTATTGCGCTCCATGAACCGACTGTCGATGTTGGCCCGGATGAGGTTCGGTGGCACCTTGAGCCTTCGGGACAATTCTCCACCAAGTCCCTCTATGCGGCTATCGCCCCCTCCTCCGCCCTTCCCCCCCTTCAGGCGGTTTGGTCCATTCGACTGCCCCTTAAAATCAGGATCTTCATGTGGCAGTGGATCCGCGGCCGGCTTCCGTCGGGTGTTGAGGTCCGCAAGCGCAATGGCCCGGGCTCTGGCATCTGCCCCCTTTGTGATTCCCCCGAAGACTCGAACCACATTTTCTTCTCCTGTGTGTCTGCGCAGTTCGTCTGGAGCTACTTTAGGGAGGCAATTAGCGGGAATTGGTGCCACTCCAACTTCCCCGACCTCTTCGCCGAACTACAGGCCTCCCCGCCTCCATCTCGCCACATTAGGTGGCTTGAGATTGGGGTTCTCCGTGGACGCTTTGGACCATTCGCAATAAACTTGTGATTCAGCGCTCCCCTCTCCGACGCTCTACTGACGCCCTTTACAAATTGTCTGGTTACTTGCAGCTCTGGCGGCCGCTTAGCCGCCCTCGGGACCGGGACACCATCTCCGCCTTCATTGCCGACCTCCGCTCGATGGCCGTCCGCCTGTCGCCGCCCCCTCCGCCGCCTCCTCCTGAGCCTGATTAGTCGTGTGTTGCTATCCAGCTCCGGCTACGGCCTTGGCCTTGGCTGAGCTGTCTTTTTATGTTGTGTTGCGTTTCTGGGCTTGTTGAGCTGTGCCCTCAGCAGAACCTCTGGATCTTATTTGTGCGACTTGGGTGTGTGTGTTGTACTAGTCTTGTATGTGCTCCTGGCGGTTTGCTTTATTTATAAAGCAGGGCGAAAGTCTTTTTCGGTTAAAGGGAAGGTGTTAAAAATGAAATACAAACTGGTCCGAATTGACCAGCCCAGCCTAGCCGCGTGAAATAAGCCGCCTGCGTTGTTATGATACTCTTGTGAACCGGCCGGTTTCCTGGGTAGTCAGGCTGCAGGTGGGACTGCCCATGGGCGTCCCACCTCGATCCACTCCGTCCCGGTAGGATTTGGTGGGCACAGTGGGACAACCCACAAAAGCTTGGCGCGATTTAAGTGGGTAAAAGTGGAGTCCCACCAAATGAAATCGAGAAAATGAGACGAGCCTAACAGGAAGCGATAGAGTCCGTCAGTCCAACCTTCTGCATCTGCCTTGACTGCCCAGAGTTACGCCGTGAGTGGTTAAATCAACCCACACGAATAGACGAACTGCAAAAATCGCAGAGGATGGCTCTCGCGTCCTTGCTCGTGGCCGCGTGAGCACGCGGCCGCCGCCGGCCGGGTCTCTTTGCTCCGACCACCCCTGGTTCCGCGCTCCAAAATTTAAAATAATACATTTTTTTTATTAATTTTCAGAATAATACGCCGTTTTGATATTTTTCACAAATAATACGGCATCATCTTGCTGGAAGACGATTGGACCTCCAGTCGTCTATCAGTGAGCCGACTGGACAATCGTCTATAAGGTTGGCCACCAGTCGTCTTGCAGGAAGATGATAAGTCGCAGTCGTCTTGCAGGAAGATTATTAGTCGTAGTTGTCCAAAAGAAAGATTATTACTACTAATCGTCCAGCAGAAAGATGATTAGTTCCAGTCGTCCACCAGAAAGATGATTAGTTCCAACCGCATACATAGGTAGCATACATACGTCCCTCGCGTACATAGATAGATATAGTGGTAGACAAGCATCAGCCACGTCGTCCGGCACGTCGTGGAGGTGGTGTAGGCGGCGTCGGCCACAGATACCTGTGGGGTGCCCGAACGTTACGGGGAGGAAGCTCAGACCATGCCTGGTCATGTTGTGTTTCTTGTGTGGGAGGTGGTGCAGGAGTCGTATATATGTCCATCCACTCGTTGTGTTGCGACAAGAAATCCTGTCTGTTATGCCCACCTTCATGGTCACTATCCCACCCGGATCCGGACATAGACGCGTCATGTCCATACGGCTGATATCCGTAGGACCCTGTTGGATGGACAAACATAAGTAATGATGAAATACAGGCCCAATTGATATTCACAAGAATAAATATGAAGAAACATACCTGTAGGCGGAGGTCGTGGCCGAAACACGTAGGCAGACGTGGGATCCGGCTGGTGCTGCCACGCCGAACTACCGGCCTGGTCAGGAGGTGGTGACCTGGCCGTCCAGTGCTCTGCTAGACGTGGACGCGGATCATGTCGGTGATGCGTGGGTTCGAGCTGACCAGTCGAGTGACGCGGCGGCTGCTGGTGCGTGGAGTGGCGGGGGGATGCTGGTGAAGTACATCCGAAGTGCATGTGCACGTAATAGCCCGATACACAGATCGTACTTTCTCCTCAATGCGCGACATCCAGGTCTGGACCTGAGCCCGAGGAAGCATTAGAGGTGCAGACGACAGTGAACGCTGAAAGGTGGACACCTCCTCGCCAAGTCCGCGAGTCAACTCAGCCTGAAATTGTGAGGACGATTATTACGTGCGCATGGCAAAGTATGTATGGACTACTTGCATTATATGAATAGAATATATCTTACCGCTTGCTGCCTAGAGCCCGAAGTATCATAGCTCGGGTACATATCCGCCGTATTAGGGGCAGGTATCTCATCTAGGTGATTGTGATGAATGATGCATAACCGTGTTCCGGTCATGTACCGCTGCAGATAGAGATTGAATTCATCCATATCAAAGTTGTGATTCTCGTGCCAGAGATGTGTGCTTGCAGTCTCCCATTATGTAACGTATGGCTGTGACGCCCCCGATTTAATCGTACACTAATCATACACGCAAATGTGTACGATCAAGATCAGGGACTCACGGGAAGATATCACAACACAACTCTATAAATAAAATAAGTCATACAAGCATCATAATACAAGCCAGGGGCCTCGAGGGCTCGAATACAAGTGCTCGATCATAGACGAGTCAGCGGAAGCAACCATATCTGAGTACAGACATAAGTTAAACAAGTTTGCCTTAAGAAGGCTAGCACAAACTGGGATACAGATCGAAAGAGGCGCAGGCCTCCTGCCTGGGATCCTCCTAACTACTCCTGGTCGTCGTCAGCGGGCTGCACGTAGTAGTAGGCACCTCCAGTGTAGTAGGAATCATCGTCGGCAGTGGCGTCTGGCTCCAGGGCTCCAGCATCTGGTTGCGACAACCAGAAAGAAAGGAAAGGGGGAAAAGGGGGGAGAAAGCAACCGTGAGTACTCATCCAAAGTACTCGCAAGCAAGGAGCTACACTACATATGCATGGGTATATGTGTAAGGAGGCCATATCAGTGGACTGAACTGCAGAATGCCAGAATAAAAGGGGGATAGCTAGTCCTATCGAAGACTACGCTTCTGGCAGCCTCCGTCTCGCAGCACGTAGAAGAGAGTAGATTGAAGTCCTCCAAGTAGTATCTCCAAGTAGCATCTCCAGTAGCATCGCATAGCATAAACCTACCCGGCGATCCTCTCCTCGTAACCCTGTGGAAAAGCGATCACCGAGTTGTCTGTGGAACTTGGAAGGGTGTGTTTTATTAAGTATCCGGTTCTAGTTGTCATAAGGTCAAGGTACAACTCCAAGTCGTCCTGTTACCGAAGATCACGGCTATTCGAATAGATTAACTTCCCTGCAGGGGTGCACCACATAGCCCAACACGCTCGATCCCATTTGGCCGGACACACTTTCCTGGGTCATGCCCGGCCTCGGAAGATCAACACGTCGCAGCCCCACCTAGGCTCAACAGAGAGGCCAGCACGCCGGTCTAAACCTAAGCGCACAGGGGTCTGGGCCCATCGCCCATAGCACACCTGCACGTTGCGAGGGCGGCCGAAAGCAGACCTAGCCTAGTGGCATTCCAGTCCAATTCGGCGCGCGCCGCTCCGTCGCTGACGTCTGAAGTGCTTCGGCTGATACCACGACGTCGGGATACCCATAACTACTCCCACGTAGATGGTTAGTGCGTATAGGCTCGTAGCCAGACTCAGATCAAATACCAAGATCTCGTTAAGCGTGTTAAGTATCCGCGAATGCCGAACAAGGCCAGGCCCACCTGTCTCCTAGGTGGTCTCAACCTGCCCTGCCGCTCCGCCACAAAGTAACAATCGAGGGCCGTCGGGAACCCAGGCCCACCTCTACCGGGATGGAGCCACCTGTCCTTTCAGCCCCCTTATCCGAATCACTTGCGGGTACTCAACGAGCTGACCCGACTTTAGTCACCATCTGTAGTACGTATATAAGTATAGTATATACCCGTGATCACCTCCCGAGTGATCACGGCCCAATAGTATAGCAAGGCAGACTGACAAGAATGTAGGGCCAATGATGATAAACTAGCATCCTATACTAAGCATTTAGGATTGCAGGTAAGGTATCAACAAGTGTAGCAACAATGTCAGGCTATGCATCAGAATAGGATCAACGGAAAGCAGTAACATGCTACACTACTCTAATGCAAGCAGTATAGAGAAGAATAGGCGATATCTGGTGATCAAAGGGGGGGCTTGCCTGGTTGCTCTGGCAAGAGAGAGGGGTCGTCAACTCCGTAGTCGAAATGGTCAGCAGCAGCGTCAGTCTCGTAGTCTACCGGATAGAAGAGGGGGAAGAAATAATGAATACAGAGCAAACAAAGCATCACAAAATATAACAAGGCAATACGCGGTGTTCGGTGTGCCCTAACGCGGTAGTAGGTGATACCGGTTAAGGGGGGAAACATCCGGGAAAATATCCCCGGTGTTTCGTGTTTCCGGGCAGAGGAGCCGGAGGGGGAAAGTTGCGAGTTTGATATGTTAGGGGTGTGTGGCGGACGAACGGGTTGCGTATCCGGATTCGTCTCGTCGTTCTGAGCAACTTTCATGTTGAAATTATTTTAATCCGAGTTACGGATTAAAAGATATGATTTTCTAAAGTATTTATTAATTTCTGGAATTTAATTAAATATTTAAATTAATTCGAAAAACAGATTAATGACATCAGCATGATGTCATGCTGACATCAGCAGTCAA
>NC_057795.1:24010068-24017543 GCF_018294505.1 Triticum aestivum
GGGATGGCCCGATCCGATCTGGATCGGATGAGAGAGAGAGACGAGGGAGTGGGGAGGTGGTTGCGGTCGTGGGGAGTGGGGAGTGGGGGCGTTAGGGTTTCGGGGCAGGGGGGTGGTGTGGCCTATAGACCAGGGGATGGCCGGCTGGGCCACGGCCCAGTTGGGCCAAGGGTCCAGTGGGGGGGGGGTCTTTCTTCCTCTCTTTTTTTGTTAGTTTTCTTTTTCTGGTTTTGTGTTTCCTTTTCTTTCTATTTATTTTCTTTTTGTTTTTATTTTACTTTCTTTTAAGTTTACTTTTTACTTAATATTAAAATGATCCCTACATTAGTAATACCATGAAACCACTGCCACAAAAGGTTTTATCCCAAAACAATTTAGTTAGTATTTTATTTATTTATAAAAGCATTTAAATATCGGTTTTGCTACTGTTTTATTCATTTTAGAATAATTACACATTTTATAAGAGTGTGGTTCCTCCACCATAATTACCTATGTATTATTTGGTTCACTCCGAACATTTAAATTTTAATATTTGAAAACTTTTATTGTTTGCCTATATTTTAAATTTTAATTTGAATCGTTTTTGAACTAACTCGAGTTTATCAACAGTAACCGAGGTGACGTGGCATCGTTAACGCGGGATTATTGTAGCCTAATTATCCGGGCGTCACAATTCTCCTCCACTACAAGAAATCTCGTCCCGAGATTTAAGAGGGGTGTAAGGGGGAAAATTTTGATTACGAAACTAGCGGGTCTTCTCATCCTGGCTTGCTCTTCTCAAAGAGGCCGGTCCAATACATGGATGTCTTCATTTCTCTGCTTTAAGTCATCATGATGAAGTCGGCGTCCTTCCTTCAGGAACTCCATCGTACTTACGAAAGAATAAAGGGTGGGCACTCCGGGAGAACAGACCTCTTCAAGGTCGACTATCTGGTCGGTAATATCGAGGAAGGTGGCGGAATTAACTCTCGAATTGAAACTTACAAAATAACGAGAGCAAAGTAAGGTGGTATCATGGGAAGTTTTGAGCAGGCAGGCGATCGTTCGATGCCTGGAACAGGGCGTGAAAAGGGGTTCAAAGCAATGGGAATAAGTATTGTGTCTGATACCAGAATAGAGCATTAGGAAGGTGACCCGTGAATTACATACAAAGTCAAGCGTGGGGAATAGCTTTGGAAACCGGGGGTGTACAGGAGAGTCAGGTTTTGATCCTGTGGAACTGTGGGTTATGGGCCCACCATGTGGTTTAAAAGTAGGAAGGCGGTGATGTCTTGCACGATCATGCAAGTAAGGCATGTCAGAGGTTATCCTGTCAGTTATATGTCAGCAACTACATCGGTACCAAGGGCGAGGGACGAAGAGAACCATTCTCCTGCTCGTTGAACGAGGCGGACCAATAGGCAAAGTTCTCATCCATCGGTGGTTACCGGAATGTCATCAACAATAGAAACAAGGTCTTACTGACAGAATTGTACACCGAGGTGTTTGCACAAGCAGTGGATTATTACTGCTTATATCATATAGATCATAGAAAAGATTCAAACAAACCAATGGAAGGAAAATATGATTATCAGGTTAAACAGAACAATGGAAAGGAAAATGTGTTAAAACACATAATTCAGGGGTATATCCTTCCAAGGACAAGCAGAGCAAGATATCCATGACAGGATATAAAGTAGACAACCATTTAGGTAAGGGGGGGGGGATCTCATGATATTACCCATACAACGGTGTTAGGATAAATGATAAACAAAATTTAGCATCGTGCTTCAAACGTGCCTGTTGAAAATCGGAGTACCATTGACATGCTTCGAGATAGCAGTGACATGGTCTTCAGGTGAAGATCAGACTTTGGAAACACGAAGGATCCATCAAGAATAACTTGTAGAATAAGTCTTACAATTTCCTCATGGATGAATGGATAACCTTGCTGAAAAGGAATCTATAATGATAGGTCCTCCAGCCGGGGGGGTGCTAGGCATGACATCAGGTTACCGGGTCATCAAAGGATCAACGTCATAACTCTTGGAAAGTTGTCCCAACCATCATATCTGACCGAGATTCAGATCCGATTGGTGTCAGGATACCTGAGATTCAGGATGTCCGAGAAGAAAAGGCGCAACACAAATCGTTGAAATGGCATTGCAAGCTTCTCGGGAAATGAACTAAGGGAGCGGGTTTCTGAAGCAATAGTTCACCATTAAACCAAGGAGGGGATGAGAAGGTGGCTGATGGGCTCAGCGACAATTCATCGAGAATTCCAAACGGATGGATTTCCACGATAATGTGAACAAGAAGATGACATTTGTCAGCTCAAATGATATAATGATGTATGCTCGAGGAAAACATACACAACTAAACATTGGTTGAAAGGTGCACCCGAAATATGGGCTGGGTTGCACGACCAACATCGGAATGGTGATTCAATAATCAATAGTCTAAGAATTTCACTTCAAAGCAAGAGGCTTGCTAGAAGTTTTGAATTCACACGTCATAGCTCAATTGTCGGTATTCCGGTTGAAAACAATACGGGGGCCAAGGAATGAACGAAGATGGCAAGAAGTATTATGATATCAAGAATTCTTAAGAGGTGGTGAAATTCTCACCACATTCTTGACAAAAAGAGATGGTAATACTTCCGAGGTAAGGAAGATCAACTGCTGGGTAGCAGGGATCTCAAGGTTTACACAAAACACGAACAAGTTGTGTTGAATGGAAGGCAATAAAGTGGTCGATGAGAACAGGAATCATCGAGGGGCAAGGATGGTATTACCCATCATGAATTCAATTGAATTCCTGGAAGAGCTCATAAGGTTGATGAGGATCACGACACATTTGTCGCGAGAGTTCATGAAGATGTAATCGATCAGCGACGACATCAAGTCTAAGTAATGATGAAGTGAAAGGTTATTGGAACCAAGGGTACGACACAAACTCGAAACCAAGCTTGTTGTTCAAGGCGAAATGATATGACGATGAGGATCGACGTAAGGTTAGTTCATCGTCGAAAGTTGTGCTCCGAGAAGAAGGACCGGGTAGCACAGTTAAAATCATCAAGACAATGATATAGCCAAACAGGCTAGGAATGGCGTGATCGGGTACAAACTCGTGCTTAAAGAAGATTACTAAGAGTTGTTGAACCGTAGTGCGGACTCGGCTTAGTTATCAGTGTCTTTGAGTGTTTAATAACTCGGAGCCCATGAAAAATTGTAATCAGTGAGAATGTAGTACTTGATGAAGAACTCATAAGAAGTTATGCAGTTCCAAGATAATCTCGAGATACCAGGGGGGTAATACTCGAAGACGGATCAAAGTAGAGGTTGGACCGGGGTATTGATCCACAGAAGACAAGTGCTTACACTTGCATCGAAAATGGTATTTAAAGGAGAACATGGTCGGAACCACGATTGTAAAAGGCCATACCCCAGATATAAGATGAACTTATATCAAGGGAATAATTAATTTTAAAAGAAGCTTCGATGAGAAGATGTACATCGGGTCCATGGGCATGAACACAAAGTTCAAGGTCGACTCCCACTTCTCCAATGCACAACCTTTCATTCACTTCTCTCGTTCGATGAAGTTGCAGTGTTGAAATTTTATCTGGTGAAGCACCAGAAGAGTATGACTCGTGAAAACTTTCGGGTTCACACGGTTTAGAGAAGGCATATGTTCAACCCATAGGGGCTTCTTAGAAGCATATACCACAAGTTTCAAGAGTAAATAACACAAGCCCGAAAGCAGAGCATGGTTGGCCAAGCAGAGGATACAACTTAACAAAGGCATTATGTATCAGGGGAAGAACTCACAAAGTGATCATATGTGAAGGACACTGGCGGATAACAATCCAACAAAGGACTTGATGGTCCACAAAGGATCTGATACGAGTATCGGTACTCAACTAGAGGAAGAAGAATGCAAGGAGATCAGATTATAGAAACAACTGACTAACTCTTTTGTCAAATGCAAAGGAAATATGATTTCCAAATCAAGGGATCAGAAGCAATGCTCTGATTAGGGATGGATAAGTTGAATAGCCTTATGGTACAATCAACGACAATTGGATTGGTCGAGAACCAATTCCAGTTAAAAGAATGGCAGCTCAGCCGGAAAAGTAACTTATAAGGATCAAAGATGATTGCGTGTATTCGCAAACATATTGAGTCAACAGACTAAAAAAATGATAATGACAAGGAATTGTCAATAAGACTACGAGAGTTATGGGATTAACCATAATGCAAGCAAGCAAGAATTTCAAGAGCCAAAGGCTCCAGAGGATTTTCGGAAGATCGAATAGTAATTTGAAGACTTTTGTGAAACACAAGAACAACTGGGGATGAGCGGATACTCGGCAAGCGCGAGTAATTATCCGTAGGGGTATTCATGCAGCAAGGAACTGCAGGGCAGTAAGCGTAAAGAATTCTTGGAATACCGAAGAGTATTTCAGGACATTTTGTAATAACAAGAGCAACTGGGGATGACAATATGAACGATAGGTGTAAGTAGTTATCCAGAGGGATTTATCGATGGAAGTGAATTGCAAAAGCGATGGCACATAGTCTCGAGAGCACAACGTAGAGTATCTTCGGAACCTTCTGGTGCAGCAGGCGGTCATCGGTAACAAGTGGCTCTCCAGGAGAAAGTACTTGCGAGAACCTAAGGTTAGTTTTATTTTTAGCAAAATCATTTAACCCGAATAGAAGAGAGTTCAGAATCCCAGAGTAAAGATCGAGGAGTAAAAGATCCTAATACCACCCAATGGCGACGTGGGCCCATGGGCCGCACAGCCATGTTAGTAAAAGTTTTGTAAAGTCTAGACTCGACTTCGGCCAAGGAGTTGGAAGGGGGATTCCTACAGGCAGTCGGCTCTGATACCAACTTGTGACGCCCCCGATTTAATCGTACACTAATCATGCACGCAAATGTGTACGATCAAGATCAGGGACTCACGGGAAGATATCACAACACAACTCTACAAATAAAATAAGTCATACAAGCATCATAATACAAGCCAGGGGCCTCGAGGGCTCGAATACAAGTGCTCGATCATAGACGAGTCAGCGGAAGCAACCATATCTGAGTACAGACATAAGTTAAACAAGTTTGCCTTAAGAAGGCTAGCACAAACTGGGATACAGATCGAAAGAGGCGCAGGCCTCCTGCCTGGGATCCTCCTAACTACTCCTGGTCGTCGTCAGCGGGCTGCACGTAGTAGTAGGCACCTCCAGTGTAGTAGGAATCATCGTCGGCAGTGGCGTCTGGCTCCAGGGCTCCAGCATCTGGTTGCGACAACCAGAAAGAAAGGAAAGAGGGAAAAGGGGGGAGAAAGCAACCGTGAGTACTCATCCAAAGTACTCGCAAGCAAGGAGCTACACTACATATGCATGGGTATATGTGTAAGGAGGCCATATCAGTGGACTGAACTGCAGAATGCCAGAATAAAAGGGGGATAGCTAGTCCTATCGAAGACTACGCTTCTGGCAGCCTCCGTCTCGCAGCACGTAGAAGAGAGTAGATTGAAGTCCTCCAAGTAGTATCTCCAAGTAGCATCTCCAGTAGCATCGCATAGCATAAACCTACCCGGCGATCCTCTCCTCGTAACCCTGTGGAAAAGCGATCACCGAGTTGTCTGTGGAACTTGGAAGGGTGTGTTTTATTAAGTATCCGGTTCTAGTTGTCATAAGGTCAAGGTACAACTCCAAGTCGTCCTGTTACCGAAGATCACGGCTATTCGAATAGATTAACTTCCCTGCAGGGGTGCACCACATAGCCCAACACGCTCGATCCCATTTGGCCGGACACACTTTCCTGGGTCATGCCCGGCCTCGGAAGATCAACACGTCGCAGCCCCACCTAGGCTCAACAGAGAGGCCAGCACGCCGGTCTAAACCTAAGCGCACAGGGGTCTGGGCCCATCGCCCATAGCACACCTGCATGTTGCGAGGGCGGCCGAAAGCAGACCTAGCCTAGTGGCATTCCAGTCCAATTCGGCGCGCGCCGCTCCGTCGCTGACGTCTGAAGTGCTTCGGCTGATACCACGACGTCGGGATACCCATAACTACTCCCACGTAGATGGTTAGTGCGTATAGGCTCGTAGCCAGACTCAGATCAAATACCAAGATCTCGTTAAGCGTGTTAAGTATCCGCGAATGCCGAACAAGGCCAGGCCCACCTGTCTCCTAGGTGGTCTCAACCTGCCCTGCCGCTCCGCCACAAAGTAACAGTCGAGGGCCGTCGGGAACCCAGGCCCACCTCTACCGGGATGGAGCCACCTGTCCTTTCAGCCCCCTTATCCGAATCACTTGCGGGTACTCAACGAGCTGACCCGACTTTAGTCACCATCTGTAGTACGTATATAAGTATAGTATATACCCGTGATCACCTCCCGAGTGATCACGGCCCAATAGTATAGCAAGGCAGACTGACAAGAATGTAGGGCCAATGATGATAAACTAGCATCCTATACTAAGCATTTAGGATTGCAGGTAAGGTATCAACAAGTGTAGCAACAATGTCAGGCTATGCATCAGAATAGGATCAACGGAAAGCAGTAACATGCTACACTACTCTAATGCAAGCAGTATAGAGAAGAATAGGCGATATCTGGTGATCAAAGGGGGGGCTTGCCTGGTTGCTCTGGCAAGAGAGAGGGGTCGTCAACTCCATAGTCGAAATGGTCAGCAGCAGCGTCAGTCTCGTAGTCTACCGGATAGAAGAGGGGGAAGAAATAATGAATACAGAGCAAACAAAGCATCACAAAATATAACAAGGCAATACGCGGTGTTCGGTGTGCCCTAACGCGATAGTAGGTGATACCGGTTAAGGGGGGAAACATCCGGGAAAATATCCCCGGTGTTTCGTGTTTCCGGGCAGAGGAGCCGGAGGGGGAAAGTTGCGAGTTTGATATGTTAGGGCTGTGTGGCGGACGAACGGGTTGCGTATCCGGATTCGTCTCGTCGTTCTGAGCAACTTTCATGTTGAAATTATTTTAATCCGAGTTACGGATTAAAAGATATGATTTTCTAAAGTATTTATTAATTTCTGGAATTTAATTAAATATTTAAATTAATTCGAAAAACAGATTAATGACATCAGCATGATGTCATGCTGACATCAGCAGTCAACGTTGACTGTTGACCAAGTCAACCTGACATGTGGGTCCAGGGGGACCCACCTGTCATCCTCTAATTAAGTTAATTAGGATTAGGTTAACTTAACTATAACTTAATTAGTTAATTGAATTAATTAACCCGAATTAATTAACTTAAGTAATTACTTAATTAATTAATTATTAATTTATTTATTTATTTATTTATATTATTTTTTTTAATCATTCCTGTGGTGTAGGGCCCTCCTGTCATAGGCACAGGGGGCCAACCGGGCGGGGCGCTAGCGGGCGTGGCCGCGGGCGCCCGAATGGGCCAACCCGGGCGCTGGCCTCGGGCGAGACCAGCGGCGCGACGGGGCCAGCCCGG